>NC_049201.1:672500-692500 GCF_013347855.1 Anguilla anguilla
GTTGCCATGATGGACAGCTGAGAGGTGAGGAGATGTTTGCAGGAGATCTAAAAGCTGGCTGTGATGATGCAATACACCCCAGCAAGCTGGTCCCCGGGGGCCCACGGTCTGACGGGAGTTCACTCAGGTATGTGCCCACATCTCTCTCTCTCTCTGCTCTTTCTCCTTCTCCCCTTCTCTCTCTCTCTGCTCGTTCTCCTTCTCCCCTTCTCTCTCTCTCTGCTCGTTCTCCTTCTCCCCTTCTCTCTGTTCTTTCTCCCTCTCCTTCTCTCTTTCTGCTCTTTCTCCCTCTCCTTCTCTCTTTCTGCTCTTTCCCCTTCTCCTCCCCTTCTCTCTTCCTCTGCTCTTTCTCCTTATCCGCCCATTCTCTCCCCCATCTGTTGCCTTCTGTCCTTCTTCGTTTCCTTGTTGCTCTCTATCCTTTTTCCTTTCTCTTTCCTCGATAACTCTCTCTTTCTTCTTCGTTCTCCCTTTCCTTATCTTTTTTTAGCGTACCCTCCCTCCTGTCATGAGGAGGTACTGCTTCTTTAGCCACTCCTGACTGGAACCACCCCAACAGGCTCCCCCCACAGCCCTGCTCCCCACAGCCCCGCCCCCCCAAACAGCCCCGCCCCCACGCCCTGACCCCGTTAAATAAGCGGCCGCCCCCCGCACACGCCCCCTGTGGAGGGTGATCTGAGGACCCTGCTGGAAAGGCTGAAAGGGAACCGCTGAATTTTTAACAACCAATAAAAACCAAACAAACGTCAAGGAGGAATATCCTCGCGTAAATTCCACACACTCTAACCCTGACTTAATTACGCACTCACTGCGTCCGCCACGCCCTTCTGTGATGCATACCTGACTCCTCCTCACCTGAGGCTTCTCCTGCTCTCTGGATTCTGCAGTTCCTCTTTCTCATGCAGATATTCATTGATAGCTCATATGTGTCCTGCGCAAACAAGCTCCTGTTTGTTTTGCTTCCATAAGCGCCGTCCCTGCCTGTGATACCTTTCCGCTCTGTGATGGGCGGCCCTTTCTCTCAGCTTATTGGCTGGATAAACGTGTGAATCTCTGGCGCTTCTGTGTTCGCTGAGGAGAGACACGACTTTCCTGAAACCCCTGTAGAGTGGAGCACAGCGTCCACGGACTGTGTCTCCATTTCACAAGTACATTTTACCAGAAATCTCCATAAGAACAAGTCTGGTTCTCAAGACCAAGATGACTGTAAATGGCCTACAGAACTCGCAGGCTGATTTATCCATTTGTTCTGGTTTTTCACGTAAAAATGACTCAAAATGCTTCAGGAGTCAGCTGCCTCTCTTGCACCCCCCGCATGGATCCCTCCGGCCCTGTGGGGGGCGATGGCTCAGCACCAAGGGGTGTTAATACGGTGTGATAAGTGTGCGCTGATATTCTGCTCATATCAGCATTTATCTCATCAGGGTCAGATCACACTTGGGAGTTGATCTTTTTGGCTGGACTGCAACAGCGGGGCCAGCCCTACAAAAGCGAATGTCTGTGACTGAGTGACTGAGTGACTGAGTGATGAAGTTATGACGTGTGTTAGGTCCAACCATATACTAGGTTTTGACCTGTGCTTGTTAGTTATTCCATTATTTATATGTAACCCTATCACATGACGTCACCCCAGATCCATGACATCATCTCATCACTTGCCTGTTAATTGGCCAATTCCAGCTGACCTGAGGGCGAACCCTCGGCCCCCTGCCCCGCCTCGCCCTGCAGCCCCTGGCCTCCTGCCCCCCCACCCCCCCCCCCCCCCCCCCCCCGGATTGTAGGACAGGATTCTCCCTCATTTCCCTCCAGCTGCTGCAGCTGCATATGGAGCCAATAAATCCCTCAGATAAAAGAGAGGCCAAATGGCCCCGTGACCTCCACACATACTCTTTCTTCTTCTTCTTTTTTCTCTTAAACTTGTTTTCTTTCTCTTTCTCTCTTTCTCACTTCAGCACGGGAGAGCTGAGCTCTGCCAGTCTGCAGCTGTAACCAGTTTAAGCTCCACACTGCTGAGAGAAGTGAGGGTCTGAGGGCAAGCTGTTTGCCTGGGACACCTGAGTCACCTGGGTCACCTGTTCCTGCTCCTGTTGCATCTGCACCCGTCCCGTCTGTACATCACTGGGCTGTGCCATACGGGACACTCAAACACGCGGGGCTTGTTTTTTCGGCTTGTCACCACGCTGATGGCTGGACCGTGCCCTACGAGCCGTTCGGCAGGCCACCAGAGCTGCAGCTTCTCCAAAACACACATTACACAGTCAGGATGTCCTACTGCGCACATACAGTATGCACAATATTAATGACTCTCTCTTTCATCTTAATAAACATAATCATTTGCAATCTGGCACCCAGCGGTGAGCAGCAGCAGCCGACAGGACTCTGCACCCAGCGGTGAGCAGACAGGACTCTGCACCCAGCGGTGAGCAGACAGGACTCTGCACCCAGCGGTGAGCAGACAGGACTCAGCACCCTCGGTGAGCAGCAGCAGGAGTCTGCAGGACTCTGCAGGACTACATGTGAGTGCAAACGCAAGCCGTTCTGCTCTTCCCAGCGCTGGCATTCATTAGTCTTCCTGTGCTTATTGATCGCAGCATGCTCCTGCAGTGGCGAGGTGTTTTGCATTGGCTGTGCTGTGTGAGCTCTGGCAGCGTGCGGATCCCTGGCAGCCAGGCTGCGGTGTAACAGTCATCTTTCGGGCGAGCCCCGAGGCGCAGATGTCTCCGGGGCGACTGCCAGCTTCGCCGCTTCAAACGAGAACCTCAAACTCAGCCACCGCTAAACAGAAGCGTCTGTCGCAGAACCCACAATGAGCCAGGCTCTAAACCCACAGAACCCACAATGAGCCAGGCTCTAAACCCACAGACCCCACTGTGAGCCAGGCTCTAAACCGCAGAACCCGCAATGAATCCAGGCTCTAAACCCACAGAACCCACAATGAGCCAGGCTCTAAACCCACAGAACCCACAATGAGCCAGGCTCTAAACCCACAGAACCCGCAATGAGCCAGGCTCTAAACCCACAGAACCCGCAATGAGTCAGGCTCTAAACCCACAGAACCCGCTAGGCTCTAACCCGCAGAACCCGCAATGAGCCAGGTTCTAACCCACAGAACCCGCCATGAGCCAGGCTCTAAACCCACAGAACCCGCAATGAGCCAGGCTCTAAACCCACAGAACCCGCAATGAGCCAGGCTCTAAACCCACAGAACCCGCAATGAGTCAGGCTCTAAACCCACAGAACCCGCTAGGCTCTAACCCGCAGAACCCGCCAGGCTCTAACCCACAGAACCCGCCAGGCTCTAAACCCACAGAACCCGCAATGATCCAGGCTCTAAAGCACAGAACCCGCCAGGCTCTAAACCCACAGAACCCGCTGTGATTCAGGTTCTAACCCGCAGAGCCCGCTGTGATTCAGGCTCTAAACCCACAGAACCCGCCAGGCTCTAAACCCACAGAACCCGCTGTGATCCAGGCTCTAACCCACAGAACCCGCCAGGCTCTAACCCGCAGAACCCGCTAGGCTCTAAACCCGCAGAACCCGCTAGGCTCTAAACCCACAGAACCCGCCAGGCTCTAAACCCACAGAACCCGCTGTGATTCAGGCTCTAACCCACAGAACCCGCCAGGCTCTAACCCGCAGAACCCGCTAGGCTCTAAACCCGCAGAACCCGCTAGGCTCTAACCCGCAGGGTTCCTCCAGTGATTACTCCAGAGTCAGAGGCCCTCTCCACAGGAGTTCTATCAGGAGCGGCGATATTGAAATGTGTGAAATGGAAACGTGCTGCCTCAGGTCTGAGACTGACGGAGCAGCACTGCTCTCTGTCCAGGGCTGGACGGGCTGGTTCCCAGCCCTCCCCTTACTCACACAAACCCCGAACACAGGGCCAGACCTGGGCGGGGCGCAGCGATGGGGAAGGGGCGAGCAGCGTGCTCTGCTTGGCGGAATCAGCAGATGTCTCCGGGGCGACTGCCAGCTTCGCCGCTTCAAACGAGAACCTCAAACTCAGCCACCGCTAAACAGAAGCGTCTGTCGCAGAACCCACAATGAGCCAGGCTCTAAACCCACAGAACCCACAATGAGCCAGGCTCTAAACCCACAGACCCCACTGTGAGCCAGGCTCTAAACCGCAGAACCCGCAATGAATCCAGGCTCTAAACCCACAGAACCCACAATGAGCCAGGCTCTAAACCCACAGAACCCACAATGAGCCAGGCTCTAAACCCACAGAACCCGCAATGAGCCAGGCTCTAAACCCACAGAACCCGCAATGAGTCAGGCTCTAAACCCACAGAACCCGCTAGGCTCTAACCCGCAGAACCCGCAATGAGCCAGGTTCTAACCCACAGAACCCGCCATGAGCCAGGCTCTAAACCCACAGAACCCGCAATGAGCCAGGCTCTAAACCCACAGAACCCGCAATGAGCCAGGCTCTAAACCCACAGAACCCGCAATGAGTCAGGCTCTAAACCCACAGAACCCGCTAGGCTCTAACCCGCAGAACCCGCCAGGCTCTAACCCACAGAACCCGCCAGGCTCTAAACCCACAGAACCCGCAATGATCCAGGCTCTAAAGCACAGAACCCGCCAGGCTCTAAACCCACAGAACCCGCTGTGATTCAGGTTCTAACCCACAGAACCCGCCAGGCTCTAACCCGCAGAACCCGCTAGGCTCTAAACCCGCAGAACCCGCTAGGCTCTAACCCGCAGGGTTCCTCCAGTGATTACTCCAGAGTCAGAGGCCCTCTCCACAGGAGTTCTATCAGGAGCGGCGATATTGAAATGTGTGAAATGGAAACGTGCTGCCTCAGGTCTGAGACTGACGGAGCAGCACTGCTCTCTGTCCAGGGCTGGACGGGCTGGTTCCCAGCCCTCCCCTTACTCACACAAACCCCGAACACAGGGCCAGACCTGGGCGGGGCGCAGCGATGGGGAAGGGGCGAGCAGCGTGCTCTGCTTGGCGGAATCAGCACTTCTGTTCCCCTCACAGATCAGCTGCAGTGTGATAAGAGCAGCATGAAAAAAACATTTTCAGTGACCTATGACCCCTACACACTGCTCTGTACTGTACGGACAGCAGCGGCAGTGGGGGATTGTGGGTTATGTAGTTGCTAGTGTGGGAGGGAGGTTTTTGACCCCTCCTGCTCCCTGTAGGGATGCTTTGCACCAACATGCCCGGCTGTCACTGAGGGACAGGGGCAGAACAAAGTGACCAAAATAGATTTTTACAGCCAGTACAAATCAGAAATAACCTCACAGATCTGCCCCCCCCCCCCCCTCCTGGCCCTTCTGCCCCCTGCTCTTCAGCTGCCTCCCACCCATCCCTTCCCCCTGAACCCTGCCCCCCCCACCCCTTCCCCCTGAACCCTGCCCCTCCCACCCCTTCCCCCTGAACCCTGCTCCCCCGCCCCCCCACCCTGAACCCTCCCCCATCCACTGCTCCAGTCCAAAGTGATAAAAGTGATTGATGTGTTTGTCAGTGCAGCACACTGTAACTGTATCTGTGTACTGTACTCAGGAAGGAGGGGGAGGGAGGGGAAAATATTACACATACACATTATTGCTTTTAGCACACTAGCATATTCTTTAAAAAATGAAGCGATTTGACTATATTATTCTCAGGTTGGCATTAGCAGGAATAACCTAAATATCACAGCTCCAGTCTGTGTCATTTTTTAAGTGTGCTGAATTTCCCCTGAGTTTCTGCTCCAGGAGTTTTGGCAGCTCACTCATGCCCCCTGCTGGAAGCAGTAGAAAGTGGTTCTGAAATCGGGGTGAGAGCCTGTGACCCTGCTCAAAGCTGATTGGATAACTGTATTTCCATATTCTTGCTGTCATGGTGATTTAGGTGTTTATTTTCTGGCTTTGTGATGACATCACTCAGTAAACAAACTTAGGAAAAACAGGGTGACGGTCCTGGAGACAGGCCTATACATACGTGTCAAACTAAGCAACTTATTTAGTATTTATTCATTTACTTAATGTTTATATATTTATAATTAACCAAGGGGACTAAAACCACTGACTTGCAAGACATCACAGCTAACACATTTTTATGATCATGTCAGGTTTTTAATAGTTTTAAAGCTGGTGTAATGTCACAAAATGTTCTGGGATATTTATTAAATTACTCTTAAGTGGTTTGCTTTTACATACATTTACTCACATATTTAAGATAGGCTGAACTAATGAAAGATTCCAAACTCAGCAATCCGCTGGCTGAGCTGCGCAGGACTGCGCTGCCGGACGGCCTGTTTGACGCAGCTGGCGCAGGCACACTGCAGCCATCTGATTGGCTGGCGAGGTGGAGCGTTTGTGCAATGATTTCGCGGAGTGCGAGTTACTGTGAGTGCACCTGGTTAAGGGTGCCTACCAAATCAATCAATCAATCAATCAATACAACAACACGCCGAAAATAATACAACTGCGCATCATGGTTATCACATTACTCTTTGGAGCCATTAGCCGCACTTTAGATGAACAAAAATAGATCTGTCGAAACAACTGGCTCTCTTCTGTCCCAGGCTTAGCATAAGGCCAACAGCAAACAGCCAGACCAGTGGCTAAATGCAATGATTCAGCGAATCAACCAATTTCAAGCTAACAAATTAATTTGTAAAATAATAATAATAATGAAACAGCGCCCTCTATGACAAAATATGAACTATTGACCCAGTTTTAAAGTGCTGTACAGAGTGCAGTGAACAGCCAGTGAAACACGCGCACACAGTCTGAGCGCATACGCGGCAGTACACGCGCTCATAATGGCTTTTAAACACCCAAACTCACTTCGTTGTGTACTGGTTATAGGGAGGTCCTGCACGAGGCGCCCGATGCCGTCTTGCACCACACCGTGCGCGACAAGTGTGTCTTGGAATGGCTCAGCGACTGACAGTCCCGCGCGTCTGCGCCAAATATAACCATATAAAGGGTTTTTTATGGACAACTTTGTAAAGCGTAACGTACAGAGGCATACACCAACAATACTTATATTCCTTTGCATTTAGACCAGGTTATAGTTCAGTCCTGAGCGCAGTCTATATTTAGGTAGCGCCATGTGTTGGGTATTTTGACCAGATGGCGGCAGGGATCCGAGCGTTCGCCTAGACTGTGGCAGCTGAAGAAACGCCCCCTTGGGCGCGCGACCGTAGGACCCGGACGGACACGCAAACTCCGGAGTGGGAACAAAACTTCAAACATTTCGCAGTATTTTTATGAATTAACTTTACTCGCTTTATATCTGTAGTGCGGGACGGTGAATTCATGCCACAGAAACCACCATGACGCGAGAAGAAGACCTGGTTCGCATTGCAAAAAAGCTAGACAAAATGGTGTCTAGAAATAACATGGTGAGAAGTTTGACATGAGTACGCCACCACCATGCGCCGCGTGTGTTTGTGTGTATATGTGTGTGTATTTATTTGGGTGAATTTTGACGTGGCTGACCGAGCGGTAACTTCAGGTTCTCGATAGAAAATGTTCCAAGGTGCTCTGCTGCCGTTTTGTAGATTACTGTCGTTACAATTCGTTTCGTTATTGTAGTACTTCTAAAATTACGTTGTTTAACATTGAAACAGTTCGACTGTCAAGTTCCACGAATGCATTTGTGTGTACAGCAAATGCTGAACAGGTGTTTTACGAGCGGCTGTTCAGTCCGAAAAGAAAGCTTGCTCGCGACCACAAACTTTCCTCGCAGTGGAGTATTAAGCTTATCTTAATTATTCCGTCACGCTGCAGATATAGTCTTCTGGTCCAGGCATAGTTGTGGAGGCGAACTCTGGCCATATCAGTAGTGATCTCTGTTTTTCCCTACAACGATTGCAGTGTAAACAGCAGCAAGGTCGTGGGAGTGCACGCCAGTTGCTGTTTGTATTCTTATCGCAAAATAGTTGTTTCGGTGGTGTTATCAAAAGTGCACAACGTTTATCGAAAGAAACTAGCTTTACGTTTATCCATGCCATTAAATCCGTGTACTCCAGCACTACAGTTTACGGGGCTGCTATCATATGACCCGATTAAATATTGTGACTCACAGATATGATAAAATAACTATAAGCATGGCAGTGTATGGATGTTCTTGTACCGTCTGGTGAAGTGTGGGTATTTTTGATGACGACATTTACAGAATAAGCATGGCTACTTTATGCAATTTTAAAATCATATTGTATTTGAATATGCACAAGATCATCGATGTACCAGTCGGACCCTTCATGTCTGTCTAATTACCTGGAGACCCAGGAGAAAGCTTCCCCATAGCGGTGTGTGTGAGAGTACTGGAGCAGGGCGCTCCCCGCCGCTCCGTGCCGCGCCCGGCCGCCAGTGCACGGCCCTACTGTGGAGCGGGCAATAAACTGCAAGTTCATGGACTTCGGCCTAATTGCCGTCTCGCCAGTTCTGGCCGTCGGACATTCAGGTCTTCTTTAGCATCCTGAACGTTGCACCGGGCGGCACACAAGTCATAATTTATTTAAAGTGCGTTTAACATGCATCTCAACACACTGTACAATTAAAACAAAGTGGAAAGATTAAAAAAATGCAGCCAAAGGCCAACGACGTAAAGATAATAACAAAAATACAACAAAAAACATCAACTATACTAAAAACACTCATTTGAGAGCGATGGATAGAACCAGTCATGGTGAGTCGTAGGAGAGAGGGGAAAAAACGTGTCTTCGGGCTTGTTTTAAAAATATGAACAGAACGCGCATTCCTAACTGACGTTGGAAGAGAATTCCAGAGGTAGGGTGCCCGGTATTGGAACGCTCTGGTCCCAGCTAATTTTTGTAGAAATTAAAACAGGGTAGTGATAAATGACCTACGTCTGGGACCGCAGGGTACACAGGGTGCGTGTGTATAGTTTAATAACAAACGTTTACAAATAAGTAGATAAACAAATACAATGTTATGTACGATACAGAAGCGCTAACAGCCGATTTTTTATTTATTAAAGCGCGTTATTATACCGTCAGAAGTGAGTGAGTAGCATTGCAATAAATGACGGCGGCTACAGGATAAGATTATGATGATAAGGGTGTTAGGGGAATTATTATCCGTGACATGCGCGCGGAGAACACGGGCCAAATCCTGCCGCGTGCCTATGGCCTACAGACAGGAAAGGAAGACCAGCAGTGCGCAGGCGCGCCCGCCACTCACAGTCTGAGTTTGACTATGCAGCTGCAGGGTTTTTTCGCGCAGAGAAATCGCCCTGAGTAGGCTAATTTTAATGTGACGCAGAAAATGAGGAAACAAAATATATGGTGACACAGAAGATGAGGAAACCAAATATATGATATCTGTAATGTAGCAGAATTAGAAATGTTTTTAAAGACTTGTTTGTATGTAAAACCTGGAAACAGTGGTAAATGATACCTGTTTGTAACAAACTGATCTCACTTTCCAAATATGGAACTAAAGTTCTGTTTCTGTGTTTGTGTGTGCGCTTCTGTGTGTGTGTTTGTGTGTGTGTGCGTGTGTGTGTGTCTGTGCAGGACGGTGCTCTGGACCTGCTGAGGGAACTAAAGGGTTTTAACATGACTCTGAAGCTGCTGCAGGTACTGTATGACTCAATGCTAATATTTACTGATGGGCACAGCAGATTTCTTTTGACAAATACACACAACAAACATCTGACAAATGCAAAAATCTTCTGACAAACACATGACAAACATCTACTAATAAGTGCAGCAAACATTTGAAAAAAGACAAATATCTCCTGACATGCTTACCCAGTCCAGAGCTGGAAACTTCCTCCTGGAAACTGTAACGTGCTGATTTAATTGGTTCTAATGACCTTGTCTTCATTCATTAGGAATGTATTTTTTGCACTTACGAGCTTGCAGTTCGAGACCTTGCTGTACCTTCTGTCGAAATGTCGGTAGTGAGTCCAGTTCAGACATGCCTGTGAGGTGTGTGCAGGTTGCAGGTGGGAGTTGAGGAGGGAGCAGCAGTGTTGCTGTTCCCGCCTGCGGTACAGTCTGACGCTGTCCTGGGGTCCTGCTGGTGGCTGCTGTCCTAGCAGTGGAATGGGACTCTGCACTATTTCACAAGCACCCCTGCTTTAGCCGTACCCCCACATCCACGCCCCTGCTCCCTCTCTGCCCCCCCCCCCCCCCCCCCCCCCCCAGGACACTCGGATCGGCATGTCCGTTAACGGGATTCGGAAGCACTGCACGGACGAGCAAGCTGTCAGCCTCGCCAAGATCCTCATCAAGAACTGGAAAAGGCTTCTGGGTAAAACCCGCCGCTCCTGGCCGCTCAGACCCCCGCCTGCCTGGTTTGCTCACGATCTCTCAGAGTAAAAGTGGGAAACATGGTGCTTCAGTCAGTCAGTCCCCTCAGTCCTGAGCCACGTGATGTGTGGAAGCACAAGATGTCCTGGCGACTCAATTTCAGTTATTCAAGAGGGAATGCATGTAGTTCCTGAATGCTTATTTCTGAAATGACTCTACCTTTGGGATTGGGAAATGTAGTGAATGTAGGTTGATGTCTTAAAGAGCCGTGTTGTAACGAGCTGTGTGGTCCTGTGCTCCACACTCTCATCGCCCCCCCGTCCCCTCCCCCCCTTTTCTCTCCCCAGAATCTGCCCAGTCTCAGAAGGAGGAGAAACTGCATGAGAGGAAAAATGGGACCGAGTCCAGCAGTCCGCTGCCCCAGAGGAATGACTGCACACCCGCCAAAACCACGCCAGAGAAGGAGAGAGCTCCCGCCAAAACCACGCCAGAGAAGGAGAGGGCTCCCGCCAAAACCGCACCAGAGAAGGAGAGGGCTCCCCCCAAAACAACTCTAGAGAAGGAGAGGGCTCCCCCCAAAACAACTCTAGAGAAGGAGAGGGCTCCCCCCAAAACAACTCTAGAGAAAGAGAGAGCTCCCGCCAAAACCACGCTAGAGAAGGAGAGGGCTCCCCCCAAAACAACTCTAGAGAAGGACAGAGCTCCCGCCAAAACCACGCTAGAGAAGGAGAGAGCTCCCCCCAAAACAACTCTAGAGAAGGACAGAGCTTCCGCCAAAACCGCGTCAGAGAAGGAGAGAGCTCCCGCCAAAACCGTGTCAGAGAAGGACAGAGCTCCCGCCAAAACCGTGTCAGAGAAGGACAGAGCTTCCGCCAAAACCACGCTAGAGAAGGACAGAGCTTCTGCCAAAACCACGCTAGAGAAGGACAGAGCTTCTGCCAAAACCGCACCAGAGAAGGAGAGAGCTCCCAACAAAAGTTTTGCGGAGAAAGAGACCAGGTAGGAACCACAGTGGGGCATGTGCTGAAGGACACACCCTACACTCATAAATACATCACTGTCACATATAAGGTCTGTGTACAGCAACAGTACGGTGTGGAATAAGGCGTGAGTAGTGTGTAAATCTCTGAGTAAGGTGTGAGTAGTGTGTAAGTCTGTGAGTAAGGTGTGAGTAGTGTGTAAATCTGTGAGTAAGGTGTGAGTAGTGTGTAAGTCTGTGAGTAAGGTGTGAGTAGTGTGTAAATCTGTGAGTAAGGTGTGAGTAGTGTGTAAATCTCTGAGTAAGGTGTGAGTAGTGTGTAAGTCTGTGAGTAAGGTGTGAGTTGTGTGTAAATCTGTGAGTAAGGTGTGAGTAGTGTGTAAATCTGTGTTTTACTATTGAAGTATGTGACATCGCTGTCAGCTTTAACACTGACGGAGAGCACTGTGCGTGTCCGTGTGCGTGTGTGTGTGTGTGCGTGCATGTGCGTGTGTGCGTGCGTGCGCGTGTGTGTGTCCGTGTGCATGTGCGTGCGTGCGTGCATGCGTGTGTCCGTGTGCATGTGCGTGCGTGCGTGCGTGCGTGTGCGTGTGTGTGTGTGTGTGTGTCCGTGTGCATGTGCGTGCGTGCGTACGTGTGTGTGTTTGTGTGTGCGTGTGTGTTTGTGCATACATGCGTGTGCGTGTGTGTTTGTGCATACATGCGTGTGTGCGCGTGTGTGTTTGTGCATACATGCGTGTGCGTGCGTGCGTGTGTGTGCGTGTGCGTGTGCGTTTGTGCATACATGCGTGGGTGTGTGTGTGTGCATGTGTGTGTGTGCGCGCGTGCGTGTGTGTACCTGCGTGTGCGCTTACTGGACGGGGTGGTACTGGCGCTTCTTGTCAGATGGATCCCGTTTGTTTTGCAAGCCACAAGAGGTGGTGTGGTGACCCCAGACTGAGCACCGCGCCCCAGAGGAAGCTCTCTGGCGATCACAGGAAAGAGAAATGCGTGGGCGAGCAGAAGAGAGAGAGAGAGAGGTGAGGGCCTGTCTGTCACTCAGCGCTCCCGTGTTCCGCGTCCGTCCACTTCCTGCCCTGAGGCTCTGGGCTGTCTGTTTCAATGTAGGAAAGAGGCTCCTGACCCGAACGCTCTCTGCCCTCCTCTTCCTCTTCATCTTCATCCTCCTCCCCCTCCCAGGCGCCCGGCAGCTGACCAGAAGAAGGAGGTGTCAGGGTAGGGTGATGTCACTGTGCATGTGTCATAAAGCATGCTGTGATGTCACTCTGTGTAGTGGAGCGGGTTGTGATGTCACTGTGTAATAGAGCGGGTTGTGATGTCACTGTGTAGTGGAGCGGGTTGTGATGTCACTGTGTAGTGGAGCGGGTTGTGATGTCACTGTGTAATAGAGCGGGTTGTGATGTCACTGTGTAGTGGAGTGGGTTGTGATGTCAGAGTAGCTGCATGAGCGGAGTCAGCGTGTTTTTCTTCTTCGATGAAGACGCCGGGTTCAGTGGCATGTTCCTGAGTTTAAATGGGGGGGGTTCAGGAATGAGAGGCTTCTGTTCAGTATGGCACAGAGCAGTCTTCTGTTCACGAGCAGGCAGCACCTTGTGCTAAGACCCCACCCTCATTATGCACCCCAACTTTCCCTATCCGGGCGGGCACGGTGGCATAGTTGTTAGGGGGTTCTAGGATCGAATCCGGGTCCGGGTTCGACCGGATCCTCTCTGCGTGGAGTTTGCATGTTCTCCCCGTGTTTGCGTGGGTTTACTCCGGGTACTCCGGTTTCCTCCCACACTCAGACATGCATGTTAAGTGCGCTCCTGCAGGTGCCCTTGACCAACGCACTGGCCTCAGAACTGGAGTTGGTCCCCGGGCGCTGCACTGTGGCTGCCCACTGCTCCTAAGTAACTAGGATGGGTCAAATGCAGAGGACAGATTACCCCACAGGGTTCAATAAAAGTATATCTTATCTTATCTTATCTATCCACCCCCACCCTCTACATGCACCCCAACTTTCCCTATCCACCCCACCCTCTATATGCACCCCAAAATTCTCTATTCACCCCAACTAGGGATGGCATAGGGGCGACAGCTCAGGAGGTAAGAGCGGTTATCTGGCAGTCTGAGGGTTGCCGGTTCGATCCCCCGCCCTGGGCGTGTCGAAGTGTCCCTGAGCCAGACACCTAACCCCTAGCTGCTCTGGTGAATGAGAGGCATCAATTGTAAAGCACTTTGAATAAAAGCGCTATATAAATGCATTCCATTTACTATTTACCAACTATATGCACCTCAACTTTCCCTATCCTCCCCAACTATCTATGTGCACCCCAAAATTCTCTATCCTCCCCCACTCTTTCATCACACCAGGTGTTTTATTTCTCCTGTAGGAAAGAGACTCTCACCCCCAACACTCTCTGCCCTCCTCTTCCTCTTCATCCTCCTCCCCCTCCCAAACGGTCATCAGCTGAACTGAAGAAGGAGAGGTCAGAGCAGCGAGCTGTGATGGGTGTCACTGCATGTGTGACATAACCATGTCTGCTGTGATGTCATGTCACTGCATGTGTGACATAACCATGTCTGTTGTGATGTCATGTCACTGCATGTGTGACATAACCATGTCTGTTGTGATGTCATGTCACTGCATGTGGTTATGAGGTCATGTCAGAACCTCTCTTAAGATGTACACTGACACTACAGCATCACATAGAGAACTGCACTGAATGCTACTGTACATGTAGATACACAAAGTCTGCATCCAACAGAAATGAGTACTTCTTTTTCTCCACCTTGGTAAAAATTTTCGTGAGCATGAATGTTTTTCTGATGTCATAAGTGTGGAGAAAGCAGTTCAGTGCACACCGTCCTTACTGTGTGTGTGTGCTGGAATATCACAGCGATGTGAGGTGAGAACTGCATGAGGGAATGTGAGAGTCAGGTGAGAGTGATCGGAGGTCAGGGGTTAGACCGGTTTAGACAGGTTTAGACAGGTTCGAGTGAATGGCTGTCAGACTGACAGGCCTGGGCATTGGGCGGTTGTGTGATCAGACAGAGAGCTGATTCAGTCTCTCTGAGATCTCCCTGCGCTTGCGGCTGAGCTGCAGTGAGCTCTTCCTGCTACAGTGAGCTCTTCCTGCTACGAGTCTGTACACGCCAGGAACAGAGCACCATAACCGCGTGAGCGTCGTGCTTTTTAATCGTGAATTTTTATGTACAAGTTATTGGTTGAAGGTTGAGTGTGTGTGCGTGTGTGTGTTACGTCCCCAGCCTCTTCTTGCCTGAGTAGTGCAGGTGGAGGTAGTACCCAATTGCTTGATTGCCTCCACCTGCCTGTGGCCCAATATAAGCCCTGCAGTATGAGGCTGGGAAGATTCTTCTTTGGGGTTTCTTTTGTGTGATTTGCGTTTGGTAGGTTTTTGTGAAGCCCCATTATTTTGTGAACTTTGAGAGTTTTTGTTTGTTTTACTTTGTGTTTTAGATTTAATAAATGTCTGAGTTTGTGTTTTTAGATCAGTTTCTGTCTTGTTTTTGGTGATTTGGACTTTGTTTGTTGCGACCCTTCGAGCCGACCGTAACAAAATGGGGGCTCGTCCGGGATCTGCCATCCCGCTTCTGACACCACGGACACTCAGACCTCCCTGCGGCGTGCGTGCGCAGACCTTCCTGCGGCGACGACGACGCGTGCAGACTTCCCTGCGGCGTGCGTGCACAGACCTTCCTGCAGCGACGCGTGCAGACTTCCCTGCGGCGTGCGTGCACAGACCTTCCTGCAGCGACGCGCGCAGACTTCCCTGCGGCGTGCATGCGCAGACCTTCCTGCAGCGACGCGTGCAGACTTCCCTGCGGCGTGCGTGCGCAGACCTTCCTGCGACGACGCGCGCAGACGTCCCTGCGGCGTGCGTGCGCAGACCTTCCTGCGGCGTGCGTGCGCAGACCTTCCTGCGGCGTGCGTGCAGACGTCCCTGCGGCGTGCGTGCGCAGACCTTCCTGCGGCGTGCGTGCAGACCTTCCTGCGGCGTGCGTGCGCAGACCTTCCTTGGACATTCGGTCATTTGCAGTTTTTGTTTGTATAAAAAAAAGAAGAAAAAAAGGACCAATGTACCTTTATAGTTTTTCTTCTTTTTTTGTCTTATGGGTGGGGGTGTTACGTCCCCAGCCTCTGCTTGCCTGAGTAGTGCAGGTGGAGGTAATACCCAATTGCTTAATTGCTTGATTGCCTCCACCTGCCTGTGGCCCGATATAAGCCCTGCAGTATGAGGCTGGGGAGATTCTTCTTTGGGGTTTCTTTGTGTGGTTTGGTAGGTTTTTGTGAAGCCCCATTATTTTGTGAACTTTGAGTTTTGTTTGTTTTAGTTTGTGTTTTAGCTTAATAAATGTCTGAGTTTGTGTTTTTAGATCAGTTTCTGTCTTGTTTTTGGTACTTTGGACTCTGTTGTTGCGGCCCTGCGAGCTGGCCGTAACAGTGTGTGTGAGAGCGTGAGTGAATAAAATGTGTGTCTAGTTTTGATTTCGTAATAAACTTGTATTAGAACATTATCTGATCTCTGATGAGGTCTTGCAGTTGGCCTGCCTGTTTTTGTGGATCTGGGCGAGAGTAAAAGCTTTTTTATTTTGGCACATTTGAGTGCTTTTCTTTGTTTCGTTTGCTTCGCAGTCCAGCAGTTAGAGCCCAGTGTGATAGCGGGATGTTTGTCTCTCCGACAGGAAAGAGGCTCCAGACCCAAATGCTCCTCTCCCTCCTCTTCCTCTACACCTTCATCCTCCTCCCCCTCACAAGCATTCTGCAGCAGAGGTGCAGAAGGAGAGGTCAGGGCAGGCATGCTCTGTGATGTCACTGTGCCTGCTGATGTAACAATCACTGTGTGTGTTGTAATAATGTTACCTTGGAATGCTTTGATGTTAAGCAGTGGAGTGATCCTCTGCTCTGTGCCGCTTGTTCAGAGGGAGAGTATGACCGTGTGTTCAGCATTGGCCAGTGGTGCGCAGATATGGTGTTCATTCTGACGGCTGTTAGTTTGGGTGAATCTCAGGGTGCCCACGGCGTTCCCTGTGTTTCTGCACAGAGATGGAAAATTCCAGAGCTGTCCCGCAGAAGCAGCAGTCACATGACTGGACACGATGGGGGGGGGGATGGAGCTCTGGGATTCATGATCATCACTGTGCCTTACACTTCACTTCACTTCTGTCTGTGTGTGTGTGTGTGTGTGTGTGTGTGTATGTATCTGTGTGTGTGTGTATGTGAGTGAGTGTGTGTGTGTATGTGAGTGAGTGTGTGTGTGTGTGTATGTATCTGTGTGTGTGTGTGTGTGCGCATCTGTGTGTGTGTGTATGTATCTGTGTGTATGCGTGTGTGTATGTATCTGTGTGTGTGTGTGTGTGTGTGTGTATCTGTGTGTGTGTGTATGCGTGTGTTTGTGTGTGTGTGTGTGTGTGAAACAGCTGCATGGCTTACTGTCTGCCTGCCTGATTGTCCTGTTTCAGTGAGATCCTTAGTTATGGCTGCATATGCGCTGAAGCTGCAGTTTTGTGTAAATGGGGACACACACAGGGGTACTGGGGAGTGGTGTGTGTAAATGGGGACACACACACAGGGGTACTGGGGAGTGGTGTGTGTAAATGGGGACACACACACAGGGGTACTGGGGAGTGGTGTGTGTAAATGGGGACACACACACAGGGGTACTGGGGAGTGGTGTGTGTAAATGGGGACACGCACAGGGGTACTGGGGAGTGGTGTGTGTAAATGGGGACACGCACAGGGGTACTGGGGAGTGGTGTGTGTAAATGGGGACACACACACAGGGGTACTGGGGAGTGGTGTGTGTAAATGGGGACACACACAGGGGTACTGGGGAGTGGTGTGTGTAAATGAGGACACACTGAGTCCTTTGTGCTTAGTGGTACTACTGAAGGTCCTGGAAGTGCTGAAATCATTTTTCTTTTTCAGAAAAAACTCTACAGATGGAAAACCAGCAAAACGTCCGTTTGTGGAGAACAAAAAGGACAGGTTAGCTGAGATACTGCCTTGCTACAGTGACCAATGAGAGTATAGCCTCACTGCAGTGGCCAATGAGAGAGCAGCCTCACTACAGTGACCAATGAGAGAGCAGCCTCACTGCAGTGACCAATGAGAGAGCAGCCTCACTACAGTGGCCAATGAGAGTATAGCCTCGCTACAGTGGCCAATGAGAGAACAGCCTCACGCACTACAGTGGCCAATGAGAGAACAGCCTCACTACAGTGGCCAATGAGAGTATAGCCTCGCTACAGTGACCAGTGAGAGAGCTGCTTCACTGCAGTGGCCAATGAGAGTATAGCCTCGCTACAGTGGCCAATGAGAGAACAGCCTCACTGCAGTGGCCAATGAGAGAGCAGTCTCACTACAGTGACCAATGAGAGTATAGCCTCACTACAGTGGCCAATGAGAGTATAGCCTCGCTACAGTGGCCAATGAGAGAACAGCCTCACGCACTACAGTGGCCAATGAGAGAACAGCCTCACTACAGTGGCCAATGAGAGTATAGCCTCGCTACAGTGACCAATGAGAGAGCTGCTTCACTGCAGTGGCCAATGAGAGTATAGCCTCGCTACAGTGGCCAATGAGAGAACAGCCTCACTGCAGTGGCCAATAAGAGAGCAGTCTCACTCCAGTGACCAATGAGATAGTAGCTGTATTTGGATTTTCAGTTTTTCTGTAGCGCATTGATTTTTCAGGTTGAACTTTGGGTAATTGCTTTTTGTATGTGTGTGCGTGCGTGCGTGCGTGCATATGTGTGTGTGTGTGTGCGCGTGTGTTTAGTGTGGTCTGGTTGTGGTTGATTGCTCAATTGGCAGCTGTTGAGTCAGCTAAATTCTAATTGTTCTCAGAGATTGAACTTCTCTTATTGTTTCCAGAAAAGACTCATCAGATTCCAGAGCATTACTACCTAAACCACCCTCTCAGGATGGGAAGAAAGACAGGTCTGCAGCTGTGTGTGTATGCATGTGTGTGTGTGTGTGTGTGTGTGTGTGTGTGCACGCATGCATGCATGCGTGTGCCATATGCGTGAGATATTAGCATGTAATATTTGGTCAGTCTGTCAGGACCTGCACTGCATGTGGAGATCTGGGTGTTTCATGAATCTTTGGGGGGGGGATTGCAGGATGAGGCTTGGGAGCAGCGGTAAGCCTTCTTCGTGTGGGTGTTTGAGTGCTTTCGGGTGCAGTGCCGCTACGGATCTTCTCTGATCTGGCGAAAGGATCGTGGAAAGGGCCCCGTTGCCGAGTGGAACGTCCTCGACTACCACTTTTTGCAAGCTCTGATTGGCTGGCTGTTAAGCGGCGTGCCGGAATTGAGAGGGATGCCTGGAATCGTTTTTAGTGCCGAACAGAGCCGAGTGGGGGCTGGGGGCTGGCTCTAGAACAAGGCCTGCGATTTTTGAACAGGCTGGGTGTAAATACTTGCTGCTAGGTATGTTGTGTATTAGATTGGCAGATTCATGAAGGCATATTTGCATTCATTACATACTGTTAGTTCTGTGCATGGATTTTTTTGATTTAAAACTGTGGATGTATGTATTACAGGATTATCTGGCTCACCATTTGTGATTTCACCGTGCAGATTATTCCAACTTGTTGATTCATTTTGATTCAATCAAGATTCAAAAGGCTAACCTAATGGTCAGGTCTGACATTGTTTCTGTCCTTTCTCTTTCTTAACCTTTCTAAAGAGGTTTTAGTTGGTAACAGGAGCTTCTAGGTCTATGTTAGAGTACAGTGCATCCATGGCTACGGTACTTTATTTGGTCATGACCTTTCGTAAGTATTCAGAAGACAAATTATATGTCGGATGTCAAATTGAAATGGAGCAGGAAAATTGAACACACAGCTCTGTTGAGCGCACAGAGCTGGGTTTCTGGGGAGCTTCTTGACTGTGATCCTGCTGACTGGGTCATGTGATAAGGGGGGGTGTATAAACAGTGCTGCTGTAGGCTTCCACAGCAGGGGTTATTGTAGGTGGGGGAGTGGTGGGGGGGAGGGATTGGGTGGGTGGGGTCATCCGAAAGTACATGAATCTGTCCAAGATCTTCAGTCTAAAAGCAGGGATTGAGCCCTCGGTGTTCACAGTTTGTGTTCCTCTGTCCTGTGCTATTTGTCCAGTATTGTTATATGCACTTAACATACAAGTCCCGCTAACGCTAAAGAGTGTGTACACTGGTAAGTGTGTACTGCAGTGTGCAGTGCGAGAGTGTGTACACTGGAAAGCGTGTACTGCAGTGTGCAGTGCGAGAGTGTGTACACTGGAAAGTGTGTACTGCCGTGTGCAGTGCGAGAGTGTGTACACTGGTAAGTGTGTACTGCAGTGTGCAGTGCGAGAGTGTGTACACTGGAAAGTGTGTACTGCCGTGTGCAGTGCGAGAGTGTGTACACTGGTAAGTGTGTACTGCAGTGTGCAGTGCGAGTGTGTGTACACTGGAAAGTGTGTACTGCCGTGTGCAGTGCGAGAGTGTGTACACTGGTAAGTGTGTACTGCAGTGTGCAGTGCGAGAGTGTGTACACTGGAAAGCGTGTACTGCACTGTGCAGTGTGAGAGTGTGTACACTGATAAGTGTGTACTGCCGTGTGCAGTGCTAATGTAAAGACTTGTGTATTTGCTCTTGCAGAAAGGACTCATCTGACTCCAGGCCTGGCCATATTATGAAGAGGCTTTCCAGCGATGGAAAATCTGAGAGGTAAGGTGCTGAGTCAGTATACCTGTGCTGTAAACTGTACCTGAGTCAGTGTACCTGTGCCGTAAGATGTACCTGAGTCAGTGTACCTGTGCTGTAAGATGT
>NC_049201.1:697500-757500 GCF_013347855.1 Anguilla anguilla
CCAGGTACTGAACCTACCCCACCTTGACACCTACAACCAGGTAGTGAACCTACACCCACCTTCACACCTACAACCAGGTACTGAACCTACATCCACCTTCACACCTACATCCAGGTACTGAACCTACATCCACCTTCACACCTACAACCAGGTACTGAACCTACCCCACCTTGACACCTACAACCAGGTAGTGAACCTACACCCACCTTCACACCTACAACCAGGTACTGAACCTACATCCACCTTCACACCTACATCCAGGTACTGAACCTACATCCACCTTCACACCTACAACCAGGTACTGAACCTACATCCACCTTCACACCTACAACCAGGTACCTAACCTACCCCACCTTGACACCTACAACCAGGTAGTGAACCTACATCCACCTTCACACCTACCTGTGTGTGTGTGCTCATATACCTGTGCAGGTACAGTAGTGTGTGTGCTCTTTTACCTGTGCAGGTACAGTAGTGTGTGTGTGCTCATATACCTGTGCAGGTACAGTAGTATGTGTGCTGTTTTACCTGTGCAGGTACAGTAGTGTGTGTGTGTGCTCATATACCTGTGCAGGTACAGTAGTGTGTGTGCTCTTTTACCTGTGCAGGTACAGTAGTGTGTGTGTGCTCATATACCTGTGCAGGTACAGTAGTGTTTGTGCTCTTTTACCTGTGCAGGTACAGTAGTGTGTGTGCTCTTTTACCTGTGCAGGTACAGTAGTGTGTGTGCTCTTTTACCTGTGCAGGTACAGTAGTATGTGTGCTCTTTTACCTGTGCAGGTACAGTAGTATGTGTGCTCTTTTACCTGTACAGCTACAGTGTGTGTGCTCTTTTACCTGTGCAGGTACAGTAGTGTGTGCTCTTTTACCTGTGCAGGTACAGTAGTGTGTGTGCTCTTTTACCTGTGCAGGTACAGTAGTGTGTGTGTGCTCTTTTACCTGTGCAGGTACAGTAGTATGTGTGCTCTTTTACCTGTGCAGGTACAGTAGTGTGTGTGTGGTCATATACCTGTGCAGGTACAGTAGTGTGTGTGCTCTTTTACCTGTGCAGGTACAGTAGTGTGTGTGTGTGCTCATATACCTGTGCAGGTACAGTAGTGTGTGTGCTCTTTTACCTGTGCAGGTACAGTAGTGTGTGTGTGTGCTCATATACCTGTGCAGGTACAGTAGTGTGTGTGCTCTTTTACCTGTGCAGGTACAGTAGTGTGTGTGCTCTTTTACCTGTGCAGGTACAGTAGTGTGTGTGTGCTCATATACCTGTGCAAGTACAGTAGTGTTTGTGCTCTTTTACCTGTGCAGGTACAGTAGTGTGTGTGTGCTCTTTTACCTGTGCAGGTACAGTAGTGTGTGTGCTCTTTTACCTGTGCAGGTACAGTAGTGTGTGTGTGCTCTTTTACCTGTGCAGGTACAGTAGTGTGTGTGCTCTTTTACCTGTGCAGGTACAGTAGTGTGTGTGTGCTCTTTTACCTGTGCAGGTACAGTAGTGTGTGTGCTCTTTTACGTGTGCAGGTTCAGACCCGTAGTGCTGATGAACCCATGACTACCTTCGTGCTGTGCAACGAATGTGGAAACCGCTGGAAGGTAAAGCTCAGAGCCGACGCCCACAGCATGCACAGCAAGTCCCAGCTCTGAGTCTACTCAATAGTACACTACTCTGAGTCTAGTCCACACCTCACTACTCTGAGTCTACTCAATAGTACACTACTCTGAGTCTACTCCATACCTCACTACAAAGTTACTACTCTGAATAACCCACTACTACTACTACTACTACTACTACTACTACTTGTCACTGTGCATTTTTACACTGTCACCTGTTGCTGTGTGAGTATCTGCAGGTGCTCATGACTCTTTGTTCTTTTCCAGTTCTGCTGATGGAAAATGCACCAATGGCCAGATCACACTGAGCTCCAGCCAGATCAATCACACACAAGCATTAATCACATACACATCAATCACACAAACATCAGTTACACACACATCAATCACACACAACCATTACTCACATACACATCAATCACACATGCACATCAATCACATACACATCAGTTACATACATCAGTCACACACACATCAGTTATACACAAACATCAACCACACACACATCAATCACACACATCAGTTTCGCACACATAAATCTCACACACATCAGTTACACACATCAATCACACACACACATCAGTTACACACACATCAATGACACACACATGAATCACACACATCAGTTACACGCATCAATCACACAAACATCAATCACACACACACATCAATCACATACACATCAGTTACATACATCAGTCACACACCCATCAGTTATACACAAACATCAACCACACACACATCAATCACACACACATCAGTTACACACAAAGCTTTCTTTTTTATCAGGGAGGATACATGCAGAAATGAGTGCTAGTGTAGAATAATATAACAGCTGTAGAATTTTTAATTTATACTTGAATTTGTAATATTTTCCTGTTCACTGCATGTAGTTTGAATGTATTGATGTCTAAACGTGCCAAAATGAAATAAATAATTAAATAAATAAATATAGAAATATATGAATAAATTGGTCAGTAATTAAATACTTAATTTTATTTCTAAATAATTAAATAATTGTCACCTCATGATTATCCTTTTCACAATAACATGCTTATATTTTATTTCATAATAACATGTATTTCCGAATGGCTTTTTCATGTCATAATGAGACTTCTCAAAATGGCAGTCAGCACGAGCAGGGTGTGATCACTCATGGTCATTGGTTGTTCACGCATTCAGGCAAAAGCAGCAGCACTGCAAATATCGATCTGTATGTTAAAATTATAGATAGACAGCCCTAGTGCTGTAGCTTTTAATGTACAACTCGCTCTACCCACATCCATTCCCAACATAGGGTGCAAACCAACAAACAATGCATCCGCAAATTTATTGAGTGAATACAAATCCTTTATTGGAATGAAAGCAAGTCGCAAAAACACAAAACACACAGGTTAAGCTAGCATAAAGGATAAAGCTACATTATTCTAACCAACTCTAACACTTCTGTGATTAAGATCATTGCTTGCTTGCTAGGTAGCTAGCGAGGCTAATGCAGCTAGCCGTCCCACTCATAGTTCTTGCTTAGCAGGGTTGGTGAAGTGTTGGTCATATAGCCAGTGACAGTGAAATGTCTGTCTCCCAGAACACTAACGGAAGCTATGGGCAGGTCCAGCCCTGCTGGGTTTGATTGACAGGAAGTCTTTCCATTTTGAAAAGTCTCATTATGAAATGAAAAAGGGCGTACGGAAATAAAAAAGTCATTCGGAAAAGTGTGAATATGAAATTAAAAATGCCATTCGGAAATACGACATGTTATTATGAAATAAAATATAATCACGTTATTTTGAAAAGGACAATCATGAGGTGTCAATTTAATTATTTTGAAATAAAATGAAGTATTTATTTAATTATTGACCAATTTAATTATTTATTTATATATTTGTATATTTATTTAATTTTGGCACGTTTAGTCGTCCATATGAATGGAGCTGAAATGCAGAGCCTGCATTCTAACGGTTCTCCGTCAGCAGTGATGGGTAAAGTAGCATCAGTCTGCGCTGGGAAAACAGCTCGCTCAGAATCTGTGGCTCTTTCCAGTCTTCAGTGTGTTCTTTACACCATTGTTGCCCTTTCCTGTGATTTGATTACTTTTATTATGATGGAAAAATGATTTTAGTGAGTTTTAGCACCTCAAAACCATGATCATGTTTCGAGAACTTACCCTTCGACGGTTTATATTCCCCCAGAATTCATCTTCATTGGCGTTTAAAAGCAATTTTAACGGTAAAAACTTCCTTCAAGATTTTTATTTTCAAAATGGTGTATTTATGATCCTGTGTCACTGAACATCAGCAAACACTGTGGCTCTCAGTAACACTTGTGCTATAGCCCAGAAACAGCACTGGGGAATCTCACCCAGAAACAGCACTGGGAAATCTCACCCAGAAACAGCACTGGGAAATCTCACCCAGAAACAGCACTGGGGAATCTCACCCAGAAGCAGCACTGGGAAATCTCTCCCAGAAACAGCACTGTGGAATCTCAAGCCAACGTGAAAACAGTAATTACTGGTGCTACAAACTGCTTCAAGATGTAATCAGATAAAAATTGTACAATTTTGTGTAAGTATTTTTTTTGAAAGTTGAAAATAAAGACCCTTTTATTAAGAAACAAATCTCACCTTGTGGGTGTTTAGTGTGTTCAGACATATACATACCTAGGTTCATACATACATGCATACAAATTTACATACAGACATACATGCAAACAGTACACACACACACACACACACCACGTGCACACCTCTGTGGTGGCAGTGACTGGAGAAAGCGGCCATGCCACTCTATGGTGCCCCCTAATGGTTAATGGAGGGCACTGCTGGTTCTGGGCAGTGGGATAGTACCATTGCTTGGACCAGGAGCTGGGTTGAGTAGGTGGTGAGAGAGGGGCGGATTCTCTGGATGTTGTACAGGAAGAATCTGCACGCCCCACTTACTGCTGCGATGCTCTTGGAGAGGGACAGCCTGTTGTCCATCACCGCTCCGAGACTCTTGGCACAGGGTGATGATGTCACTAAGGTGTCCCCTAGTGAAATGGAAAAATCAAGGAGGGGAGAGGTTAGAGCAGGAATGAAGATTAGCTCTGTCTTACCCGAGTTGAGCTTGAGGTGGTGATTGTCCATCCAGCTCTGGATGTCCCTCAGGCAAGCGGAGATGCGGGCAGGGACCTGTGTGTCCGATGGGGAGAAGGAGAGAAAGAGTTGTGTGTCGTCAGCATAGCAGTGATAAAACAAGCCATGGGCAGAGATTACAGGAACAAGGGATCTGGTGTATAAGGAGAAGAGCAGGGGGCCGAGGACTGAGCCCCGTGGCAAGGGAGTCTACCACCAGCCCAGGCAACCTGGAAGGAACGATCGGAGAGACAGGACTCAATCCAGCCAAGGGCTGTGCCGCAGATCCCTGTTGCTGCCAGGGAGGACAGGAGGATGGAGTGCTCCACAGTGTCGAAAGCCTGCGAGAGTGGTGAGTGGGGCACAGTGAAGGCACCAGGTTGTGTGGCAGTATCAATGTTTGTTTACTTATATTTCAAATTACTGATGGTCATAATGTCATTACGTATTGCGATGGCTGTTTTGAATACATTTTTACAGATTAAACTGGGTGAGAAACATAAGAAAGGGTTCGGGGAAAAGGCTTATGTTTTAGTACAACACTTCCTTAAGTGTTTCCA
Organism: Anguilla anguilla; assembly: GCF_013347855.1. Classification (NCBI taxonomy): domain Eukaryota; kingdom Metazoa; phylum Chordata; class Actinopteri; order Anguilliformes; family Anguillidae; genus Anguilla; species Anguilla anguilla. The sequence goes on from NC_049201.1 coordinate 702,772, forward strand.
TAATTCATGCCAGAACTGTATAAAACATAACAGCCGCACAAATTGCTCTGTAATAACCACATTTATAATGCATAACAACCGTAAAACATCATATTTATACCTTAGTCCCAACTTCAGTGTATTTACACCATAACGACCGCATTTATTACACAAACATAACCTCTTGGTGAACGCATACTCCAGTAATGACCACAATATTTATGCCGCACTAACCTATTTTCATAATAATAGAGAAGCCAGGAGCACAAAGCCCACTCCAGCCAGGGGGACAAGGCCCATTTTATGCAGATCTATCATAGCAGAAATAGAGAAGTTCTCAGAGATTCCCTTGGCATATTTGCATCACACTTTCCTAAATAACAAGGATTAAAAACATCCATATCATATTTTCATTAATTTGTGTACGGACATGGTTCGTCAGAAAGGCTCGATAATTTGAGTTTGTAAAGCAGCGGTGTCCTTTTGCACCATTAAATAAAATGTATCTCTTACCTCTGCCACCAGATGGCAGAGTTGCATCATCTTTCCAACTCTTTTATTTACTTGACGTCTAATGCCATGCTGCAAATGTTTCGAGCGGTTTTTAAAAGACAGAAAACCGTCTGCGAGGGGTTTGGATTGCCGGCGAGCAGCTCAGCTCACACCCCAGCGCCTCAGCGGCTGTGTGTCTCTAAAATAACAGATTGAGTTCTTCTGTCAGGGTTTCGGCATTATTACAACGCTGAGGGCTAACACACACGCCGGAGGACGCCCTCCACCCAGAAGAATGAGTCTATTTACTCATGAATTTTTCAGGCATAAAAAAACAAAAACGAAACAAACAAAAAAGCCCAATAAACACGAATAAAATTAAAAGATGAACAATGCCGTTCCAGCTTCTTAGGTTCTCTCCCCCCAGGCAGAACACGCTCTGGCAGTGTAATACAGGGAATCGACCCGGTGCAGCTCTGGCAGTGTAATACTGGGAATCGACCCGGTGTAGCTCTGGCAGTGTAATACTGGGAATCGACCTGGTGCAGCTCTGGCAGTGTAATACAGGGAATCGACCCGGTGCAGCTCTGGCAGTGTAATACAGGGAATCGACCCGGTGCAGCTCTGGCAGTGTAATACAGGGAATCGACCCGGTGCAGCTCTGGCAGTGTAATACAGGGAATCGACCCGGTGTAGCTCTGGCAGTGTAATACAGGGAATCGACCCGGTGTAGCTCTGGCAGTGTAATACAGGGAATCGACCCGGTGCAGCTCTGGCAGTGTAATACAGGGAATCGACCCGGTGTAGCTCTGGCAGTGTAATACTGGGAATCGATCCGGTGTAGTATACCGCTCACTCTTTCACTCAGCCCCGGTGAGGTAGTGCCCATGTTCCCAGATAGCTGCCGATGGTAACGGAAAGCACGGTAACAATTACATTAAAGAAATAACACCGTCAAATCTTTGTGTTCAGGAAGGCCCAACTCACGTTCGCTAAGCTTACGTAAGAGGTGCAATATTACGAGTCCGACCTTTGCCCCTCACATTCAAACAATAGGGCGGCCTTCTGCCTCTCACTGAATGCTTTATTTAGCAGTCTTTCAGTATTTCAGCGCTTACTTAAGGGAATCTCTCCTGCTGAGAGGTCCTCACCTCAGCTGTTAAGGGTGCTTACCTCTGAATCCAGGCGATAATGCTCTCCTGGTATTATTCTGGGCTGGGCTGGCGGTTATGATTTATGACTACATTGTGAAAATACTGCATTAAAAATTTAAATGAACTTCTGGTTTAAAAGGTCTGATTGAAGAAGCCCAGTCCCCTGAATGAGCATCTCTGTGATATTCACTTTCAGAGATTAATCACACGGACTCCTCACAAGCAGACGGTGTTCCATACGCACCGACAAGCTGAGAAAGAATACAATCCCTCTAAACTGGCGTGAAATGCAGTGAAGGCATCATCAATACCTCACTTTGTGTTGGCAGAACTGCCCGGAGGCAGAGGAAGACGTACTCAAACACGCTAACAGTCACAGGAGCCGTCTTTTCCTGTTCAGCTCATTTGGTTCATCAGAAGGAGGCTCTAATGCACCTTATGGACCTGGGCCAGGAGTCTCCGTTTGGTTCTATTTAGGAGAAGAGCAAGATGTCCCCATCAGGGATGAACACCTGGAGTTCCAACCTTACTGAATGATGTAACCCCCTCCCCCCCCAGGCAGATTCAAGGGTGAGAGAGAAACAGGAGGCATTCTGGGAAAAAAGCACAGAGGTGAGGAATAAGCAGCTCATACTGAACTATGCTACACGCTCATCCTGTTTTAGAGAGTGTGTGTTAGTGCGCAAGTGTTCGTGTGTATGTGTGTGACCGCGTGTGAAAGTGTGTGTTAGAGCGCAAGCGTGCATGTGTATGTGTGTGACCACATGTGTGAGAGTGTGTGTTACTCTTTTGTTCCTCATTCCTTAACACTGTTGAACAAACAGAGAAGCACAAGGCGGTGATCATACACCCCCCCATGCAAGCGCTCTCATGCACACACTGTCATGCACTGTGAAGTCTCTCTCACACACACACACACACACACACACACACAAATGGTCTCACACACACACACACACACACACAAATGGACTCACACACACAATTAACTGTGAACCTTCTTCCTTTTTAATTTATTTTTATGTGCATGTCATCATTGTCTGTTGTTTTTGTTTTTGTTTTTTATGCGTATATCATGGTTTTATGTTTCATGCATCGCTATATTTATGAAGATTGTTGGAGCTTGTGATGCAAGACAAATTTTTGTGAAAACGGACAATAAAGTTTTATCTTATCATATCTTAGTGTGCAGGCATGTGTGTGTGTTTTAGTCCATGAGGTTGATTGCATGTGGACTGACTGTGTGAGACTGTGTGTGACTGTGTGTGACTGTGTGTGGCTGTGTGTGACTGTGTGTGACTGTGTGTGGCTGTGTGTGACTGTGTGACTGTGTGTGGCTGTGTGTGGCTGTGTGTGACTGTGTGAGACTGTGTGAGACTGTGTGTGACTGTGTGTGACTGTGTGTGACTGTGTGAGACTGTGTGTGGCTGTGTGTGGCTGTGTGTGACTGTGTGAGACTGTGTGTGGCTGTGTGTGACTGTGTGAGACTGTGTGAGACTGTGTGTGACTGTGTGTGACTGTGTGTGGCTGTGTGTGACTGTGTGAGACTGTGTGAGACTGTGTGTGACTGTGTGTGGCTGTGTGTGGCTGTGTGTGTGACGGGTGGTGAGCCTGCATTTCCCCAGGCTGATGAATGTAAGGATAAGTGCGACATAAACACTAGAGCTGGATGGCAGCAGCAGCTCCTGCCAATAAGAGCAGTGAAATGAAGCCCCGTAATTTAGCAGGAGTGGATCTACCACTCGTCAAGAATGCCAAGGACACTTCCTGCCCTCTGCAGCACTGCATCATGGGTACACGTATGTGCACCATATTCCACAGTAATGCACACGATCATGGGATTCAAGCGTTAACCCAGGTATGCTTGCAATATTAGCAACAGGAGATTATTGACATTAATATCTATTAAGTTATCATTTATTCTCAATTTGCATATCATTATTGAAGTATCATATGTACAAATAATTATATTGTTGTGTTTGGTACAATCCATATTACTTCATTTTTTCTGCTTGCATTACCTAATCTTTATTTGATTTTCTCAGATTAAATTTGCTGAATTTACTAGCTTAATGAATTAAATGTGTGTGTGTGTGTGTGTGTTTCAGACATTGGGCACATCAGGATTCTGGAACTACAGTAAATAGTTATGTTTGTATACTATGAGATTTTACTTTGATCTAATGTTGCCGATTACAAAATAATTAGTGTACTAATGCGAACTGCAATTAGTGTCATGGGTGGCCCTGATTCCTATTAGACTATGGAGCAGCCCTGATTCTCATTATACTGTGGAGCAGCCCTGATTCTCATTAGACTGTGGAGCAGCCCTGATTCTCATTAGACTAGGGAGCAGCCCCGATTCTCATTAGACTATGGAGCAGCCCTGATTCTCATTAGACTAGAGCTTTTATTGAGGCAGAACACAATGTAGAGCTCTTGCATTGCATTGCAGATTGTTGCCAAATATTGATCGAGTATTTGTGATGCAAATAATAAGAATTCTGTTTCTTGACTAATAGCCTAGTTGATGCAAACTGGCTATTTCTGATGGCATTGAGTTTTCTGAGTATTTACTGTTGTATTGTGAATAAAGGAAAATGATTAAACTTGCATGTCACCCAGGGAGAGCATTCTAGTCCCTATTTCTGATGGCGGTGAGTTTTCTGTTCTCCCTGGGCCCTGGCAGTGCCCTCAGGTCTAGGCGCTGGCAGTGCCCTCAGGTCTGGGCCCTGGCAGTGCCCTCAGGTTTGGGCATTGGCAGTGCCCTCAGGTTTGGGCATTGGCAGTGCCCTCAGGTTTGAGCATTGGCAGTGCCCTCAGGTCTGGGCCCTGGCAGTGCCCTCAGGTTTGGGCATTGGCAGTGCCCTCAGGTTTGGGCATTGGCAGTGCCCTCTGGTCTGGGCGCTGGCAGTGCCCTCAGGTCTGGGCGCTGGCAGTGCCCTCAGGTCTAGGCGCTGGCAGTGCCCTCAGGTTTGGGCCCTGGCAGTGCCCTCAGGTCTGGGCCCTGGCAGTGCCCTCAGGTCTGGGCCCTGGCAGTGCCCTCATGTCTGGGCCCTGGCAGTGCCCTCAGGTCTGGGCCCTGGCAGTGCCCTCAGGTCTGGGCCCTGGCAGTGCTCTCAGGTCTGGGCCCTGGCAGTGCCCTCAGGTTTGGGCCCTGGCAGTGCCCTCAGGTCTGGGCCCTGGCAGTGCCCTCAGGTTTGGGCGCTGGCAGTGCCCTCAGGTCTGGGCCCTGGCAGTGCCCTCAGGTTTGAGCATTGGCAGTGCCCTCAGGTTTGGGCATTGGCAGTGCCCTCAGGTTTGAGCATTGGCAGTGCCCTCAGGTTTGGGCCCTGGCAGTGCCCTCAGGTCTGGGCCCTGGCAGAGCCCTCAGGTCTGGGCCCTGGCAGTGCCCTCAGGTTTGGGCCCTGGCAGTGCCCTCAGGTCTGGGCATTGGCAGTGCCCTCAGGTCTGGGCCCTGGCAGTGCCCTCAGGTTTGGGCCCTGGCAGTGCCCTCAGGTCTGGGCATTGGCAGTGCCCTCAGGTCTGGGCCCTGGCAGTGCCCTCAGGTCTGGGCATTGGCACAGCCATCAGCAGACATGCTAATGCATATTTGTATAAAAGGCATGCTTCAGTAGCCTCGCAACGCAAACTAATTACCTACACATCCAGCATATGTCTGGCCTGGCTGCTGACCTCTAGACTGTAATGTTTAATTCATGGGCGGTTCAGAAGCTAACAGATCATTTTTCCTGTAAAAACGCTGCCTGTCCAGATTGTTTACATAATGGCTCTGGCGTCAGCCTGCAGAAGCGAGCGGCCGGACGCTTTAAAGAGCTCGCTGTGCTACTGTGGCTCTGCCAATGGATGTATGATCAGGAGAGCAGCAAACCAGAGCCATTAATCAACCAGGCCAGAGGAAAAGCAAATCTATATCCAAGGTCATATCATTGCATAAATACAATATACTGGAGGCTGCCACAGCGAAGACCAGTGTGCTGGAGTAATCAGAATGATCAATCAGGCATTACTAATGTGTCTATGAGCGTGTTCAATCAGGCATTACTAATGTGTCTATGAGCGTGATCAATCACACATTACTAATGTGTCAATACAACAGCCAACGAAATTCTTGTAATCAAAATAAACTGCACAGCACTACAATAAACTATGCTAGCCTACTATAATTTAAAAAATACATAACTAAATAATAATAACAATAATAACAATAATGATAATAATAATAATAACAATAATAATCCCTCAACACAGTCCCTCTCCCTATGTTTTGGATTTCATAGGGGAAAGGGAGAGCGAGAGAGAGAGAGAGAGAGAGAGAGAGGACAGGGAGAAAGACAAAGAGACAGACAGACTGACAGAGAGAGAGACAGAGAGAGAGCGAGAGAGGAGAGAGAGAGACAGAGAGAGAGAGAGAGAGAAAAAGAAAGAGAAAGCTCTCCCATGTTTGGGTTTGTGAAGGTAAAAAGCAGAAGTTCACCTTGTGCTCCCTCCTCTCAGGAGGCCCCAGAAGCAGGCCGTAAATACGTGCTAATGCCATTTCAGTCTTTTCATTTTTTCAAGGGTTAGTCAAGGGGTCACATTAACTTCCCAAAAAAAAAATTCAGATGAGCTCATAGATTATGCCCCTAGCACCCAACAGCAAAGCTCCTTCTGTGTGTAGAAGACTGAGCTTGTGCCTCTCTGAGCCTGGAGAATCGGGCACTCTAATTAGCCATGAAAGCCGAGAGAACCAGCAGGACGGAATACATAAACCCAACAGGGCCTTTACCACTGCAGAACCACGCCCCGGTCCCCCCGCGGAGGGATGAATCCACTGTCAGAGAGCTCGCACATCTGCCCCAGACGGGCTCACAAAATTATTTTAAACATTGAAAAGAGTTGAGAACTTATTCATTTCCTTTGGTCACCAAAATCAGGAGTCAAATACATTGATTGGATTTATTTAATGTAATTTTTTATTAATGAATGAAGATGTGTGAACTTCTGAACTATAAACAGATGGAGCACTTGAATGCACACTTGCACACACACACACACACACATTTACACACACATAAACACACACACACACACACACGCACACGCACACGCACACGCACACGCATGCACACACACAAACACCCACAGACTCACACACATTCACACACACACACACACACAAAATGAGTTGTCATGGTGATGCACCGGAGACCCCCGGATAGGAGCTCCATCCTCTTCAGTTCTTTCCCTCCAGATTCCTGGCGCTAACGTGTGTTACAGGAGCGTTATTAAATGTCAGTCCCTCTAATAAACGGGCCACAGCATCTGCCTTAAGAGTCCTGCTCTGAATGCTGTCCCCACTCTGCTCCGCAAATTAAACCCCTCGTCCTGGAATTATTTATGCAAATGAGACAGCGAGCTTTCACTCTTTCAACTGCCTGTCTGCCCTGATCACCATGACTCCACAGATCACACAACCACAGACAGCACTGACCACACTATCACAGGCAGCACTGACCACACAACCACAGACAGCACTGACCACACAGCCACAGACAGCACAGAGCACACTATCACAGACAGAACTGACCACACAACCACAGGCAGCACTGACCACACAACCACAAACAGCACTGACCACACAGCCACAGACAGCACAGAGCACACTATCACAGGCAGCACTGACCACACAACCACAAACAGCACTGACCACACAGCCACAGACAGCACAGAGCACACTATCACAGGCAGCACTGACCACACAACCATAAACAGCACTGACAACACAGCCACAGACAGCACAGAGCACACTATCACAGGCAGAACTGACCACACAACCACAAACAGCACTGACCACACAGCCACAGACAGCACAGAGCACACTATCACAGGCAGAACTGACCACACAACCACAGACAGCACTGACCACACAGCCACAGACAGCACAGAGCACACTATCACAGGCAGAACTGACCACACAACCACAGGCAGAACTGACCACACAACCACAGACAGCACTGACCACACAACCACAGATAGCACTGACCACACAGCCACATATAGCACTGACCACACAGCCACAGACAGCACTGACCACACAACCACAGATAGCACTGACCACACAACCACAGGCAGCACTGATCACACAACCACAGACAGCACTGACCACACAACCACAGGTAGTACTGACCACACAGCCACAGATAGCACTGACCACACAACCACAGATAGCACTGACCACACAACCACAGGCAGCACTGACCACACAACCACAAGCAGCACTGACCACAGACAGCACTGACCACACAACCACATGCAGCACTGACCACAAAACTGAAAAAAAGGAAGGATATCTAAAGGAGGTCAGCTGAGCAGTGGTGCAATCAGAAGAGAGAAGTGTTCAGGCATCTCAGGAATGATGGAAAGCACAAGTTAACAAGATTATTCTGCAGAAAAAATTGGACCGTGAATTTAGGAAGGTGAAAGGCCACAAATAGGGAAAGGTCTATTTTTCACCCCTGGTGACAGCCTATACATAATCCTGCCTAATTTCAGAAATAGGATCAGTAAACCAAGGGCATTATTCATAAATTTATGGACGAACCAGGAGACGCCAGTCTGAAGTGTGTGGAAAAGCGTATTTCACTTCTGGGAGGGAAGTGAGATAAAAGAAGGAGGAGTTATGGGGAACACTGAAGCCCTGGAGGTCTGAGGACTGTCAATTTAAAATACATATTTCTATTTGATTTGCTTCAACTGAGATACAATACAGGGCACTAAAATAAAGCACATTGTGCGACAGTCATGTTCTCATTGCATGACTGAAATAAAGAAAATAAATTATCTGAGAGTCTGGAATGAATATTCAGCCTAGATATGCAGGCAGATCTGTTAGGACAGAGGAGAGAGGCAGACGGACCAGGAAAATATCCAGAAAAAAATAAATAAAACAAAACAAAGGAACTAAAAAACAATAAGCCTTTGTTCAAAAATAAAACAGTGTGGAACTTCATGCATGGATGGAGCATGTCATAAAAACTAAAATATTCTTTGATAAACCGGCACTGGTCTTTACACACACACACACACACACACACACAAATCCATGTACGCACACACACACACACAGACACACACACACACACACACACACCCACACACAGACACACAGACACACACAAAGCAGTGTTCCTTTGACAAGCTTGCTGATGGCTGACACGCACCCACAAATGCATGTACGCACACACACACACACACGCACACACACACACGAATGCATGTACGCACACACACACACACACACACACACACCCACACACGAATGCATGTACGCACACACACACACACTCACACACACACATACACACACACACACACACACACACACACTCACTCTCACACACACACACACACACACACTCACACACACACATACACACACACACACACACTCACACACACACACACACACACACTCACACACACACACACACTAGCACCTGGAATCTAGTGGCTGTGTGGCTCCTGTTTCCCTCCATCAGGGAGAAGAAGGCAGGAATCATAAAAGAAAGGAAAATAACGGTCCCTCTGTAGCTCGGAGTCCACAGAAAGCCTTTAGTCTCTGGACCTTTCAGCAGACAGATGATCCATGGCTAAGGGGGGGGGTGGGTGAGCTCTGAACACACTGAGCGTCACCCCCACAGACACAGGAAAGGTGCTTCTGAAAAGGACAGAAAAGCAGACCAGCAGTGCCACAGAAGAGCTGTACCATCAGAATAGCGATCAGCTCACAACCGGCCATTTCTGCTCATTATTGGATGATGAGTTTATATAACATGTTTTCAAGGGGACTTGAAATGGCAAATTTTAATTGCCGCATTTGCAGAATGCAGCGTGATGTGTTTGTCATTGGAGCAGCATGCTTGACAGAGACACAGCATCTCCCTTTATACACATCAGCAAGGTCAAAGAATTCAAAAAAGTGAGCAGATATTATCAGAACGTCAATCTCAGTCAATCCCCAGTCAATCTCAGGTAAAACTACACCTGACTAATCCCCAGTCAATCTCAGGTAAAACTACACCTGACTAATCCCCAGGCAGTCAGTGCAGTAACACAGTCAGTGTGGTAGCTCAGTTGGTGCAGTAGCACAGTCAGTGTGGTAGCTCAGTCGGCACAGTAGCACAGTCAGTGCAATAACACAGTCAGTGCAGTAATACAGTCAGTGTGGTAGCTCAGTTGGTGCAGTAGCACAGTCAGTGTGGTAGCACAGTCAGTGCAGTAACACAGTCAGTGCAGTAATACAGTCAGTGTGGTAGCACAGTCAGTGCAGTAACACAGTCAGTGCAGTAATACAGTCAGTGTGGTAGCTCAGTCGGCGCAGTAGCACAGTCAGTGTGGTAGCTCAGTCGGCGCAGTAGCACAGTCAGTGTGGTAGCTCAGTCGGCACAGTAGCACAGTCAGTGTAGTAGCTCAGTCAGTGCAGTAACACAGTAACCTGACTGACAGTCTTCTGTCTGATACTTCGTTGCAAAGCTGAAGGTGGCATTGATTTGCATTTAATTCTTCTGTCAGCACCATAGTGCTGCTCTCTCTTTATCTCAGATCAATTCAATATAAAGAGTTCTGCCAGCATGACAGGGCAGCACCAATACTTACAAATCTATTTACAGTTAGCAGGTGCTATAAATCTGCATGCCTCTCTTTCACAGTTCCTCTGAGATCAAAGTGATATACTCATACAGTATAATGATGCTGGCACACTGCTTCTGCACTCAGAATCAACTGCAAAAGTGTGTGTGTGTGTGTGTGTGTGTGGGGGTGTGTGCGCATGTGTGTGCGCATGTGTGTGTGTGTGTGTGTGTGTGTGCGCATGTGTGTGTGTGTGTGTGTGTGTGTGTGCGCATGTGTGTGTGTGTGTGTCAGGTTGGATTTTGTTGCTGGGTTGTTATTGCGCTTTGTCAGGTGGTGAGCGATTTGAGATAGATGGCATGGGGTGAAAAAGAGCTGCTTGGTGTACGGTAAGTGGCATTATGGGATGTAGGGAGTGGGAGATGTGAGCGCTGGCACAGATCAGCACCGCAGACACAGATCAGCACCACAGACACAGATCAGCACCTCTGGCACAGATCAGCACCACGGACACAGATCAGCAGATCAGCACCACAGACACAGATCAGCACCACTGGCAGATCAGCACCACGGACACAGATCAGCAGATCAGCACTGCTGGCACAGATCAGCACCGCAGTGCAGATTTATCAGCCAGAGACAGGAAGGCAAAGCAAACGCAGCGTATTACGAGCGCGGACGGGACTGCGCTGCTGAGGCTGATTAACAGTTTAAATGAGGACCACTCATGTGCGCATAATTCTGCTTTACCTCCAGCGAGCATCACTTCACACACTAATAAAGTCATCTCAATGAAAACAATGGGCTTGGGTTACGAGGAGCAATTTTCATTATGAGAAAAAAGAGTGGAAGTTTGTTCTGATTCAAATGGTTATTTAGCATTTACATACGTGGAGAGCTGAGGCTGCAAAGAGAAGCTTCTGCAGAGAGGCCATTCATATTGAAATCATGCTTATTTATTCAGAGGAAGTGGATTATATATTATATACACACTGTCCTGGTCAGCAGCCTTCAGTGCTTCTGATCTATTAAACGCACACAGCAGTGTCACCGACACTTCACCGAATTTATACCCAATTTCAGCTAATGAAACCATTTCACTGTCGACACAAACAACACTTCATTTAATGCACATTTTGTGCATTTAATTAAATATATTAACTATATAATTGGTTTTTCTTTCAGATATTTATTATTATAACATATCTGATCTGCCTCCACTTCCAGCTTTTCAACAAAATGACCAGACTTTTTTTCATCAGCACTGGAGTTGCATCAGCATGTTGGTTTTCAGTTGTGTAATGCTGTGGATTTTATTAAATCTTTTAAAAGCTTTCATCATCCCCTCCATTTAAATTTAAAATGTGTCAAAATGATACATTTCTTAGGTTTTAAGGGAAATTGACCATATTTAAAAACTGGTTGCACAGTTTATACTCCATAATGCTTGGGACAAGCACATATTTGTTTCTTGATTTGACAACCCAAAACAGGCTGAAGATGGATGCAATACATTCCTGGCAGGGCATCACCAGAGAAGATACTCAGCACCTGATGGTGTCTGTGGGTCACAGACTACAAGCAGTCATTGCCTGGATAGAATATGCAACAAACTATTGAACATGACTCATTTCATTTACAGTACATGACATTAATTTGTCCCAAAAATGATGGTGCCATGAAATGGGGGGCTTATGTATAAAAAGTGCTGTAATTTTTACATGGTGAATCCAAAGGGTGTAAAAATGCCCTTAAATAAAACCAGAAAATCTGTTTGATTTTGTTTGATTACAAATCTAAAATTGTGGAGTACAGAGCCCAATCCAGAAAAATATATATCTTTGTCCCAAACATTATGGAGCTCACTGTATATTAACATGTAGTCCACATGTACAAACATGCAGTCCACACAGACAAACACCTGAAACACAGGTTCAGAGCACTCACATTTTAATACACCGATACTAGCGTGCAGATTTAAGAAAGATAAAACGGCGCTATTTATCTGCAAGCGTTCGGTGCATTCTTCCCCCGCCGCGTCCCCCGCCGCAGCCGTCATGGAAACAGTGAAAAGGGACTTATGGGTATGAGAGGGGCTGTCGACGTTTGAAACCACAGAGGCCCCTCCCCCCAGCTTTCCTGTCGCCATGGCGCTGTCGCCGTGCGCGGGGTCAAAGGGCACAGAATGCGCGGATTTAATCTGCCTGAATCAGAGGCTTCCGGAAAATTCCATTAAACTGTGGACTGAGCCTTGAGTGGCACAGGTGGACTGACTCAGCAGTGGAGCACCGATCCTGGGTGGGGTCAGCCTTCATAAAGGCTCTGAATGCTGACAGACAGGCTCAAACCACGACGGGGACGAGCAGCCCCCCCTGGGTGGGGCTGTACTGAGTGTGTGGACCACCGCTCTGAGAGAAGCTTAAAGCACACGATGCGGCACGCTGTGACACAGAGCTGAGAGAGCAGCGTGGACCAGAGAACGCAGCACGCTGTGACACAGAGCTGAGAGAGCAGCGTGGACCAGAGAACGCAGCACGCTGTGACACAGAGCTGAGAGAGCAGCGTGGACCAGAGAACGCAGCACGCTGTGACACAGAGCTGAGAGAGCAGCGTGGACCAGAGAACGCAGCACGCTGTGACACAGAGCTGAGAGAGCAGCGTGGACCAGAGCAGCGTGGACCAGAGAACGCAGCACGCTGTGACACAGAGCTGAGAGAGCAGCGTGGACCAGAGAACGCAGAGCTGTGTGTCTAAAGAGCAACGTGGGCCAGAGAACGCAGCAGCTGCGCACCTCTGCCACTTACGCAGTACGACAAACACAACGGGACGTCTCAGCAAAATATCATCCATTTAACGTCCTGCCAGATTAATTTCAGTTTTGCTGATGGGATGAGAGCTGAGCACAGGACCACTTTTACGACCAAAAAGCCAAACACCGGGGCACTCAGAGAACTTAAAAAGGAGCTTTCAAGCTCAACGTGAATTCAGGATGCTGCTGATATTATTTGCCACAATTAGCTTAAAAAGCTTTTCAGGTTAACCTTGAAGCAAAGCAGTAATGTTGTCTGCTTTTTTTCCCTTGAGTCATAATAAAATTAATTTAAAAAAACAAAACAAAACAAAAACAAGGTCTTGAGTGAGAAAATAATATTGATATGATTATTTTTTAGGATTTAGATTATAAACACAATGCAGGGGTACACAGGGCACCCCAACCCCAGCCCCAGCTGCACGCCCGGTCCAGGCTGTGTGCTGCAGTCTGCTGAAATAAATGAGAAAAGCACGGATCCTTTCTGGAGTGTGTAGCCAGCCTCTCTCTCTCTTACCTGAGCCTGTGCACACTCAGAAGCCGGCTCCAGATGGGGAGCGTAATTAACAGACTTTCTTTAATTGACTGAGAGCGTCATTAGCCAGGAGCAGCCTATTGTTCCCGGCTCCATTTAAAATGGCATCAGTCTTTTGTGAAAGTTCTTCTCTTTTGACAATGGAAGACAAAGCCGTACACTTCATTTTACAGTCCCTGAACCAAAAAAAAGGTAAAAGGAACATGAGGAGTAGTGGGAGCAGCAGAAGCAGCAGGAGCAGCAGGAGTAGCAGCAGTAGCGGGATCAGCAGGAGGAGCAGCAGCAGGAGCAGCAGGAGTAGCAGGAGCAGCAGGAACAGGAGGAGCAGTTCTGTGAATGCTGGAGAACCCCAGAAGTGCAGGCCTGTAAGACGGCAGCAGTCACAAAACACTGTGATACTGGATTTCATAAGTCATTATAAAATGCTTTAAAAAGTGTTATAATTACTGTTATAAAGCATTATGAGTATTTATGAGTGCTCATAACTGTATACTGAATTATGAGCAGATCATAACACATTGTAAGTATACAGTATAGACATCACAGACAAAGCTCCCTGGGAGGGCAGTGGATCTCCTGGTCTCCTGGTTGGGGTGAGCTTGGTGTGGGGAGTGGGTTTGGGGGCATTTATAAGTACTGGGGGCAGCTCATATGCAGAGGGTAGAACTGTACCATTCAATCACTAGCATGCTTGGTAAGTGCTGTGCGGCAGATGGTTTAACTGGCTTGCAGGGATGTAGACATGCAGTCTTCACTGCCCCCCCACTCCCCATTCACAGCTCACAGGAGGATCGCCAAATCTCAACCGTCTCACCGCAAACAAAACTAGGACACCACTCAGGTAGGCCCCACAGCCGGCCTAACCCTAGCTGGAATCCTAACCCGAAACCCTAAAGCAATCGGTAACCCTAACCCTAACCCTAGCTGTAACCCTAACCCAAACCCTAAGCTTAGCTATAACCATAACGCAGACCCAAACCCTAACCCTAGCGGTAACCCTAACCCTAACTCTAACCCTAACCCTAACCCTAACTGTAATACTAACATTAACCCTAGCTCTAACCGCAACCCTAAACCAGACCCTAGCTGAAACCTTAACCCTAACCCTAACCCTAGCAGTAACCCTAACCCTAACGCTAAACCTAGCTGTAATCCAAACCCTAACCCTAACCCTAGCGGTAACCCTAACCCTAACGCTAACCCTAGCTGTAACCCTAAACCAAAAGCTAACCCTAGCAGCAACCCTAACCCTAATCCTAGCTGTAACCCTAACCCTAACCCTAGCAGTAACCCTAACCCTAACCTTAGCTACAACCATAACCCTGACCCAAACCCTAACCCTAGCGGTAAACCTCACCCTAACCCTAACCTTAGCTATAACCATAACGCTGACCCAAACCCTAACCCTAGCGGTAACCCTAACCCTAACCCTAACCCCAACCCTAGCAGTAACCCTAACCCTAACCCTGACCCTAGCTGTAACCTTAACCCTAACCCTAACCCTAGCAGTAACCCTAACCCTAACCCTAACGCTAAACCTAGCTGTAATCCAAACCCTAACCCAAACCCTAGGAGTAATCCTAACCCTAACCCAAACCCTAGCGGTAACCCTAACCCTAACGCTAACCCTAGCTGTAACCCTAACCCAAAAGCTAACCCTAGCAGAAACCCTAACCCCAGCTGTAACCCTAACCCGAAAACCTAAAGCAATCGGTAACCCTAACCCTAACCCTAGCAGAAACCATAACCCTAACCCTAAACTTAGCTATAACCATAACCCTGACCCAAACCCTAGCGGTAACCCTCACCCTAACCCTAACCCTAGCAGTAACCCTAACCCTAACCCTAACCCTAACTGTAATACTAACATTAACCCTAGCTCCAACCGTAACCCTGACCGTAGCTGTAACCTTAACCCAAACCCTAACCCTAACCCTAGCAGTAACCCTATCCCTAACCCTAGCTGTAACCCTAACCCTAACCCTAACCTTAGCTATAACCATAACGCTGACCCAAACCCTAACCCTAGCGGTAACCCTAACCCTAACCCTAAACCTAACTGCAATACTAACATTAACCCTAGCTGTAACCTTAACCCTAACGATAACCCTAACCCTAGCAGTAACCCTAACCCTAACGCTAAACCTAGCTGTAATCCAAACCCTAACCCTAACCCTAGCGGTAATCCTAACCCTAACCCAAACCCTAGCGGTAACCCTAACCACAACCTTAACCCTAACTGTAAGATGACCACTAACCCAAACCCTAGCGGTAACCCTAACCCTAACGCTAACCCTAGCTGTAACCCTAACCCAAAAGCGAACCCTAGCAGTAACCCTAACTCTAACCCTAGCTGTAACCGTAACCCAAAACCCTAAAGCAATCGGTAACCCTAACCATAACCCTAGCAGTAACCCTAACCCTAACCCTAACCTTAGCTATAACCATAACCCTGACCCAAACCCTAACCCTAGCGGTAAACCTCACCCTAACCCTAGCAGTAACCCTAACCCTAAGCCTAACTGTACTACTAACATTAACTCTAGCTCTAACCGTAACCCTAACCCTGACCCTAGCTCTAACCCTAACCCTAACCCTAACCCTAGCCCTAACCCTAACCCTAACCCTAACCCTAACCCTAGCTCTAACCTTAACCCTAACCCTAACCCTAGCTCTAACCCTAACCCTAGCCCTAACCCTAACCCTAACCGTAGCTCTAACCCTAACCCAAACCCTAACCCTAACCCTAGCTCTAACCCTAACCCTAACCCTAGCTCTAACCCTAACCCTAACCCTAGATCTAACCCTAACCCTAACCCTAGCTCTAACCCTAACCCTAACCCTGACCCTAGCTCTAACCCTAACCTTAACCCTAACCCTAGCCCTAAACCTAACCCTAACCCTAACCCTAGCTCTAACCCTAACCCTAACCCTAGCTCTAACCTTAACCCTAACCCTAATCCTAGCTCTAACCCTAACCCTAGCCCTAACCCTACCCTTAACCCTACTCTAACCCTAACCCTAACCCTAACCCTAGCTCTAACCCTAACCCTAACCCTAGCTCTAACCCTAACCCTAACCCTAACCCTAACCCTAGCTCTAACCCTAACCCTAACCCTGACCCTAGCTCTAACCCTAATCCTAGCTCTAACCCTAACCCTAGCCCTAACCCTAACCCTAACCCTAACCCTAGCTCTAACCCTAACCCTAACCCTAACCCTAGCTCTAACCCTAACCCTAACCCTGACCCTAGCTCTAACCCTAACCCTAACCCTTACCCTAACCCTAGCCCTAACCCTAACCCTAACCCTAACCCTAGCTCTAACCCTAACCCTAACCCTAACCCTAGCTCTAACCTTAACCATAACCCTAATCCTAGCTCTAACCCTAGCCCTAACCCTAACCCTAACCCTAACCCTAGCTCTAACCCTAACCATAACCCTAGCTCTAACCCTAAACCTAACCCTAACCCTAGCTCTAACCCTAACCCTAACCCTAATCCTAACCCTGACCCTAGCTCTAACTCTAACCCTAACCCCAACCCTAACCCTAACCCTATCTCTAACCTTAACCCTAACCCTAATCCTAGCTCTAACCCTAACCCTAGCCCTAACCCTAACCCTAACCCTAACCATAGCTCTAACCCTAATCCAAACCCTAACCCAATCTTTTACCCTAACCCTAACCCTAACCCTAACCCTAACCATAGCCCTAACCCTGACCCTAGCTCTAACCCTAACCCTAACCCTAGCTCTAACCTTAACCCTAACCCTAATCCTTGCTCTAACCCTAACCCTAGCCCTAACCCTAACCTTAACTTTAGCTCTAACCCTAACCCTAACACTAACCCTAGCTCTAACCCTAACCCTAACCCTAACCCTAGCTCTAACCCTAACCCTTCCCCTAACCCTAGCTCATACCCTAACCCTAACCCTAACCATAACCCTAGCCCTAACCCTAACCCTAGTCCTAACCCTAATCCTAGCGGTAAACCTCACCCTAACCCTAGTAGTAACCCTAACCCTGACCCTAGCTCTAACCCTAACCCTAACCCTAACCCTAGCCCTAACCCTAACCCTAACCCTAACCCTAACCCTAGCTCTAACCTTAACCCTAACCCTAACCCTAGCTCTAACCCTAACCCTAGCCCTAACCCTAACCCTAACCGTAGCTCTAACCCTAACCCAAACCCTAACCCTAACCCTAGCTCTAACCCTAACCCTAACCCTAGCTCTAACCCTAACCCTAACCCTAGATCTAACCCTAACCCTAACCCTAGCTCTAACCCTAACCCTAACCCTGACCCTAGCTCTAACCCTAACCTTAACCCTAACCCTAGCCCTAAACCTAACCCTAACCCTAACCCTAGCTCTAACCCTAACCCTAACCCTAGCTCTAACCTTAACCCTAACCCTAATCCTAGCTCTAACCCTAACCCTAGCCCTAACCCTACCCTTAACCCTACTCTAACCCTAACCCTAACCCTAACCCAAGCTCTAACCCTAACCCTAACCCTAGCTCTAACCCTAACCCTAACCCTAACCCTAACCCTAGCTCTAACCCTAACCCTAACCCTGACCCTAGCTCTAACCCTAATCCTAGCTCTAACCCTAACCCTAGCCCTAACCCTAACCCTAACCCTAACCCTAGCTCTAACCCTAACCCTAACCCTAACCCTAGCTCTAACCCTAACCCTAACCCTGACCCTAGCTCTAACCCTAACCCTAACCCTAACCCTAACCCTAGCCCTAACCCTAACCCTAACCCTAACCCTAGCTCTAACCCTAACCCTAACCCTAACCCTAGCTCTAACCTTAACCATAACCCTAATCCTAGCTCTAACCCTAGCCCTAACCCTAACCCTAACCCTAACCCTAGCTCGAACCCTAACCATAACCCTAGCTCTAACCCTAAACCTAACCCTAACCCTAGCTCTAACCCTAACCCTAACCCTAATCCTAACCCTGACCCTAGCTCTAACTCTAACCCTAACCCCAACCCTAACCCTAACCCTATCTCTAACCTTAACCCTAACCCTAATCCTAGCTCTAACCCTAACCCTAGCCCTAACCCTAACCCTAACCCTAACCATAGCTCTAACCCTAATCCAAACCCTAACCCAATCTTTTACCCTAACCCTAACCCTAACCCTAACCCTAACCATAGCCCTAACCCTGACCCTAGCTCTAACCCTAACCCTAACCCTAGCTCTAACCTTAACCCTAACCCTAATCCTTGCTCTAACCCTAACCCTAGCCCTAACCCTAACCTTAACTTTAGCTCTAACCCTAACCCTAACACTAACCCTAGCTCTAACCCTAACCCTAACCCTAACCCTAGCTCTAACCCTAACCCTTCCCCTAACCCTAGCTCATACCCTAACCCTAACCCTAACCATAACCCTAGCCCTAACCCTAACCCTAGTCCTAACCCTAATCCTAGCGGTAAACCTCACCCTAACCCTAGCAGTAACCCTAACCCTAATCCTAACTGTACTACTAACATTAACTCTAGCTCAAACCATAACCCTGACCCTAGCTGTAACCTTAACCCTAACCCTAAACCTAACCCTAACCCTGACCCTAACCCTAGCCCTAACCCTAACCCTAACCCTAACCCTAACCCTAACTCTAACCCTAACCCTAACCCTGACCCTAACCCTAAAGCTAACCCTAGCCCTAACCCTAACCCTAACCCTAACCCTAACCCTAGCCCTAACCCTAACCCTAGCCCAAGCTCTAACCCTAACCCTAACCCTAGCTCTAACCCTAACCCTAACCCTAACCCTAGCTCTAACCCTAACCCTAACCCTGACCCTAGCTCTAACCCTAACCCTAACCCTAACCCTAGCTCTAACTTTAACCCTAACCCTAATCCTAGCTCTAACCCTAACCCTAGCCCTAACCCTAACCCTAACCCTAATCCTAGCTCTAACCCTAACCCTAACCCTAGCTCTAACCCTAACCCTAACCCTGACCTTAGCTCTAACCCTAACCCTAACCCTAACACTAGCCCTAACCCTAACCCTAACCCTAACCCTAGCTCTAACCCTAACCCTAACCCTAACCCTAACACTAGCCCTAACCCTAACCCTAACCCTAACCCTAGCTCTAACCCTAACCCTAACCCTAACCCTAACCCTAACCCTAGCTCTAACCTTAACCCTAACCCTAACCCTGACCCTAGCTCTAACCCTAACCCTAACCCTAGCTCTAACTTTAACCCTAACCCTAACCCTAGCTCTAACCCTAACCCTAACCCTAACCCTAACCCTAGCTCTAACTTTAACCCTAACCCTAATCCTAGCTCTAACCCTAACCCTAGCCCTAACCCTAACCCTAACCCTAGCTCTAACCCTAACCCTAACCCTAACCCTAGCTCTAACCCTAACCTAACCCTAACCCTAGCTCTAACCCTAACCCTAACCCTAACCCTAACCCGAACCCTAGCTCTAACCTTAACCCTAACCCTAACCCTAGCTCTCACCCTAATCCAAACCCTAACCCAATCTTTTACCCTAACCCTAACCCTAACCCTAACCATAACCCTAACCGCTTACCCTAACCCTAACTACCCCTCAGGGGTAATGTATTACCTCTCACACTGCAGGGGTGGCCCCTCCCTCTGAGGTAGGCCGTCGTCACAGAGTGGTCAGAGGGGAGGGCCCCAAAGTGCCTGGCACCCAATCAGCAGCCACCTTTTGTTTGGGTGAAGCAATGAAATGGTACTCGCGTGAGCAAT
Source organism: Anguilla anguilla (assembly GCF_013347855.1). Lineage (NCBI taxonomy): Eukaryota > Metazoa > Chordata > Actinopteri > Anguilliformes > Anguillidae > Anguilla > Anguilla anguilla. The sequence goes on from NC_049201.1 coordinate 723,092, forward strand.
GTTCAATTATAAAACCTAGTGCAAGCATACAAAGATCCTCCAGACTTGTACTCATATATAAATGCAGAGAGGGAAAGAGAAGGGGAGGGAGGAGAAAAAGAGAGAAAGGGAGAGAGAAAGGACTGAGAGAAGAAGGCAAGACGAACAGAGAAACTTTTGTTTCAGAGTAAAGTTGCAGCTTTAGCATACCCCTCTCACAGTGAGAGTTTCGATGGTTAACGCTTGTGGTGTTAGTGTGTTTTAATGCTTAACGCCTGTGGTGTTAGTGTGTTTGAATGCTTAACGCCTGTGGTGTTAGTGTGCTTGAATGCTTAACGCCTGTGGTGTTAGTGTGTTTTAATGCTTAACGCCTGTGGTGTTAGTGTGTTTGAATGCTTAACGCCTGTGGTGTTAGTGTGTTTTAATGCTTAACGCCTGTGGTGTTAGTGTGTTTGAATGCTTAACGCCTGTGGTGTTAGTGTGTTTGAATGCTTAACGCCTGTGGTGTTAGTGTGCTTGAATGCTTAACGCCTGTGGTGTTAGTGTGCTTGAATGCTTAACGCCTGTGGTGTTAGTGTGTTTGAATGCTTAACGCCTGTGGTGTTAGTGTGCTTGAATGCTTAACACCTGTGGTGTTAGTGTGTTTTAATGCTTAACACCTGTGGTGTTAGTGTGTTTTAATGCTTAACGCCTGTGGTGTTAGTGTGCTTGAATGCTTAACGCCTGTGGTGTTAGTGTGTTTGAGTGCTTAACGCCTGTGGTGTTAGTGTGTTTGAATGCTTAACGCCTGTGGTGTTAGATGGGGGTGGTGCTCTCAAAAGGGGGTGGTGCTGTCCGATTGGGGTGGTTCCTTCCAATGCGGGGGCGGGGGGTGGGGGGTATGTGCTCTATTGGCTTTTGGGAACTATGACTTTGCAAACTTATACCTGGAAAGAAGACAAAAAAGAGACTTTATAGTACCTTTTCACATTTCTTGGATAATGTGAAACCTTAACTTAGTTTCAGAGTAAAAAACCTAGCTTGTATATTTGTTCCCCACAGGAGAATCGGTCTCAGAAGCGATATAAATGAGCCACACAGTACAACACAAAGAACAGCGAGTTTCCATCTGCATAATCCACTGAGTTTTCCAGCGCGTAAAACTTTTTTACCACATAATCCTGCTCACGCTAGTATATGCTAGCGGAGTCGTGCATACACACATCACACTTTATAGTCATAATTTAACATCTAAAAAAATACTTCATGAGGCTTAGACTTCGGTATGATTTATGAAACTTGAGACTTCTGATGACAGGAATGAGAAGAGTGGGACTGATCTCCTCCCACACGCCCGAGAGGTACACGGAGGACACGTGAAAGCACTCTGCAGTCCCCCAGCTGAGCTGCGCAGTCACTCTGCAGTCCCCCAGCTGAGCTGCGCAGTCACTCTGCAGACCCCCAGCTGAGCTGCGCAGTCACTCTGCAGTCCCCCAGCCGAGCTGCGCAGTCACTCTGCAGACCCCCAGCTGAGCTGCGCAGTCACTCTGCAGTCCCCCAGCCGAGCTGCGCAGTCACTCTGCAGACCCCCAGCTGAGCTGCGCAGTCATTCTGCAGCTCCCCAGCCGAGCTGCGCAGTCACTCTGCAGTCCCCCAGCTGAGCTGCGCAGTCACTCTGCAGTCCCCCAGCCGAGCTGTGCAGTCACTCTGCAGTCCCCCAGCTGAGCTGCGCAGTCACTGTGCAGCCCCCCCCCCCCCCCATATTTATTACCCGGGGTTGATATGCTGCAGCCTATTGGGTGTCACCCCGAAGTGTGAATGAGGCCATTTCACATGAAGCTGCTTCTCTCCTGCGCTCGTGTCCTCTTCACCAGGCTGCCAGGCTGAGCGCTTGCCCTTTTCAGCTGTATACATGGATGCTTCTCTGGCTCAAGATAAATTGTGCTTCTTTTGCCTAATTAATTAAGCTTTTCTTGCACGTTAGAGTGTCAGCCGCATTGTACTTCATTAAAATGACTAATAACATTCAGCATTCATTCATTATATGAGGTGTTCACTTATATGTCTCCTATTTACATACACAATTGTTCTATTTGTCTGTTCATTTCAGCTGAAAATTAAAGGGAAATTGTGTACGGCAGGAACTCCAGAGCTGCAAAAAACAAAACTGAAAGCTCATAACTTACAGCTGCACATGACACAATTAATTCAGCCACTCAACACATTCAGCCACTCAACACTTTCAGTCACTCAACACATTCAGCCACTCAACACATTCAGTCACTCAACACTTTCAGTCACTCAACACATTCAGCCACTCAACACTTTCAGTCACTCAACACATTCAGCCACTCAACACTTTCAGTCACTCAACACATTCAGCCACTCAACACATTCAGTCACTCAACACTTTCAGTCACTCAACACATTCAGCCACTCAACACATTCAGTCACTCAACACATTCAACACATTGTGCATTAGGACACAAGGCAGAATACTCGCCCTTGCAGTGCAGATTCATCCGTCTTCGTGACCGAGGGTACTTATCCGAGAAGCAGAGGAGCTGAGGTTTGGTTCTTCTGAGATTTCAGAGCTGCTTCTGATGAGAACTGGGGATTGTGTTTTGTGAGCATTTCATTCAGGTTTGATAAAAGGCCGAAAGGAAAGAGCTCACTAAATAATGCAGGGCTGACCTTTAGACAGCACACAACTCTTTCTGATTCTTTGAGTTTTGTGATGGATTCTCAAGTATACTCAACCCCCAAAGGCACAAATAATTTAACACACATTATTTTTCCAGCAGGACCATTGAAAAACCTAAAAGCAAAGCTTATTCATCTGAAGGTCACGGTCAAGGTCAAAGTAAACTTTGTTGTACCTGAAGGTGGATCTCTCTTGCTGACAGGCAAGTAAAAAATACTCCACAGTCAAAAACATAAACAACACTGGACAATAATATATAAAAAATACATTCACACAAAGTTCATATAAATATGGTGTGGCGGTGTGGCTAAGTTGGGAGCACGATTACACAAAAAGTGCATATGGTGCATAATCAATCAATCAAATTTAATCAAATTTTATTTGTATAGCGTATTTTACAGCAGTTGTCACAATACACTTTACAGACAACCCTGGCCTAAACCCCCACAGGAGCAAGCCTAAGGCAACAGTGGCAAGGATAAACTCCCTGTGGCAGATGGGAAGAAACCTTGGAAGGAACCAGGCTCAAGGGGGAAACCCATCCTCCCCTGGTCGGCTCAGGGTGCCGACTGGTGACCAACATGTCCGTCAGTTTTATAAGGTTTATGATGCATAATAATAGAGCGCTTGCTGGATCTGTCATGGAACCCTGTGACTGCGGCAGGTACAAAAGCAGTTTTATATCTTTTATTTTTGCACCTGAAAGCTTTGAACTACTGGCCAGATGGGAGTGGCAGAAATGCACAGTTTAAGAGGAGCAGGAAGCAGGAGGAATAGTGGACTTACACACTGGGGCTCACTCACAAAACTGTTCTTAAATTATTCTTACTTTTGTTCTTAAAACTTTTTTTGTGAAAAAACAAAATGAGATTCACGACACGTGTGCAGACCTTTGTTTTTGTGGTATCATATCCCAGGTGTATGAGATGATGAATGCTGGCTGTAAATTTTATGAGTAATCCTGTTTGTGTGAGCAGCGCTAGGAAACAGCCATGAGCAAATACAGATAAGAAAAAAATGATGAATGCCGAAATTTTCTTGGAAAGGCTCCCCAATAAGCTCAACTCTGGCCCATTTAACAATCTGACAAAGTATTCCTGTTAGAGACAGATTTCCAACCCATGGGTCAAGAGAAAAAGACATCATCGATTCAGTTAAATAACGGTAGGAAAGAACCACCGTGGATTTACCAGCATTAAAAAGGGAGTTTCCTGGGACAGAATAAACGCTGTTGTCCATTTTCACATCCTGCTACACAGTCCCTCTCACAGGCAGACTGGATGAAAAGGATCATGGCCACACGGAGGGGAACACAGGGCCGGTTATGACAGTTAGCAGCAGCGGTGGAGTAAAAGGAACCAGAGGATTCTGGGAGCTGGTGCAGTTTACCCACTTCTTAAAGCCTCCATCTGGCGTCCGGTTCGCTGGTGGGACCGGTCCCGGGCGCGATTGAGGAGGTACTGTTAGAGGCCAGGAGGCGGGGGTGTGTTCCTGAGATATGGCTCTGGGGATTCAACGGTCTGCAGAACAGATACTCAAAGATCAAACGCCTCCATTAAACCAAAAGGACACAAGCTTATCTTAAACGTAGTTTAAATATTTATTCAGGCCTCCAGTCTGGGATGTGTACTTTATTGCTCCACAGAGAAAAGAAGTCAAATGTTAAAAAGCAAACCTAAAAAAAGAATTAGGTCATCACATAATCAAATCAGCTGAACATCAATACCAGGGGATCAGTCCTGTGGATCAGTCTGTCACTCAGTTGGTTAGTTTAGAGTTGCCCTGGCATATGATTGGCGAGCTTTGAATTGCCCTATCATATGATTGGTGAGTGTTGAGCTGCCCTTACTTGTGATTGGGGAGTTTTGAGAGGTCCTGGTCAAGATGGCCATATATTTTAGGCAATCAGCAGATGTTTATTTATTGTTTTGTTGTTGCATACAATCTGTATATATACGGCTGGATCTATGGCTGGGAAGGTTAAGTACCTTTCCCAAGGGTACAACGGAAGTAGCCCATCTGGGAATCTAAGCTACAGCCTAGCAGCAGTTCCCTAATCATCGCATTACATTACGTTTATTTGGCAGGCGCTTTTATCCGAAGTGATGTACAATAAGTGCAGACTCTTATTGCATTAATACATCATTATGCCACACTGCCAGCAGAGAGCCTGGCCAGGTACCAGGAGGTCTGTCTCCTTCACACTGAAGCCAATATTGAGAGGCGTTCATTTCCATTTTCCTGAAAAAGTCGCGCTGGCGCAGATGAAAATTGGCAGAGTGCAACTCCACCAGTGCGTCCTGCTCACTGATACACACGAATAATGGCCGTCCAAGGCACAGTCTGCCAAGATCACAAATCTGTCATCTTAGAAATTTGCTTTTTCATTTGGAATTCAATTGTGCTTATTACGGAACGAACGGGTTCCTACACTGATATAACAATTTAGTGGTTTCCAGGCTTGTGTGGATAAATCTCTCTTTGGGTTTCATCGTGTAATTCACTCATCTACGCGTAATCAGCTGTTTCCTCCAGGGATGCCCAGCGCAAAGTCGTCTGTGGATATTTCATCCGCAGACAGCCTGTGGATATGCAAATATGGCTCTTATTTACAGTCACACAGCTTCTATACACTGCAGCGGTGAGCACTTGTACCTCACACAAGCTCTCAGAGACGTCTCCGGATTTCAATACTGCTTTACCTGGACATCTGTTCCTGTGTACCTGTGTCTCCCACACACCTGGAGCAGCAGGCAGGTATACCGACAAATATTACACCCAGGTATACACCCAAATATTACACCCAGGCATACACCCAAATATTACACCTAGATACACATACGACAACTATTACACAAACAGCAGGTTCAAAAAAACATCAACGGAAAAAGCCATCCAATGCTTTGAGTGCATTTACATAAACACAAAAAACCTGTCCCCCTGTCTGACATCCTTCCTCTCATTCACTCCCCCCCCCATCTGTATCTGTGATGCCGACCCAGATTCTTGTGGGAAAAAGATGAATATGTTGCACTTAATGAAGCGTCTTCTGTGGGTTTTATAAGTACTCAGGTGTCACGTCCTTCAGGCAGAGGGGGAGGCGTTGCAGCTATTTATCAGTCCATACTGAGTTTGATGCCTAAGCATGGAAATACATTCTCTTTCGACGTTCTTACTATGGACTGTGTACAGCCTGATCTAGGTACAGTAAGTGATAGCACACAGTCCTTTCACCTTGTGTCTGTTTACAGGTCACCTGGACCTTATTCTGATCTTTTTAATATGATTTGCTGAGTTTTTGTCACACCTTGCTATTTCAGCAGATAAGGTTGTGATTGTTGGTCATTTTAACATACATGTGGATAAACACGGTGATCCCCTAGGAACAGCTTTTGCCACTATTATTGACTCTATTGGTTTTGTACGGAATGTTTGCAAGCCTACTCACTACCATACCTAGGATTTAGTGCTGTCCCATTGTATCAATGTTGTAAATCTTACCGTCGCACCTCATAACCCTGTACTATCATTTCCTTATCACGCTTGAAATCAAGGCATCCATTCCACCTATATCAGAGCCTAGACACTACTACAGCTGATCAATAAACCCTGAGGTTATTCCAGTTTATAAATATGCTTCCGGAGTCATTCCTCTCCAGTGAAGAAAAAGCTGTGAAGTATCACTGGACAATCGACTAACCAGTAACCACACTTGATAGGGTTTCTCCTCTAGAAAGAAGAAATTTTAGTCAGAAAAATCACGCTCCCTGGTACAATGACACCACCTGAGCCCTGAAGCAGTCCACAAGTATATTGGAGCGAAAATGGCGGTCAACTGAATTAGAAGTATTTTGTCTAGCATGGAAAGATAGCCTCCTTCAGTACAAGCAAGCTATTGCATCTGCTACATCTGCCCTTTTCTCTAAACTAATCAAACAAAACAAATATAACCCAAAATTTCTGTTCAGCACAGTGGACAAATTAACTAAAAAACAATCATCAGAATTTGCAACTTACACTTCCGATCACAGCAGAAATGATTTTATGAATTTTTCCAATCAGAAGATTGAGGCTATTAGAGACCAGATCTCCACCCTGTCTTCTCCTTCATACATCACTCCTGCCAGTGATAGCATCAGTCCTGCCAGTGATATAATCAGTTATAGTCTGGAGACAGGGTGGGAGAAGCCTGTAGTCATAGAGCATTGTGGGGTGGCATCCTTTCCTCACTGTCACCTGTCAATTAGCTGTGCCCCCACTTTACTTGGGCTGGCTTCATAGGTAGGTATGGTTGTATCCCCCTCATGACTGCATGGGTTCTCAATCCCTCAATCAGCCTGAATAGATACCAGATCATGGGCCCATCCACACACTGGAACAGAGCCTTAACAGATGCCAGACAATGGGCCCATCCACATACTGGAACAGAGCCTTAACAGATGCCAGACAATGGGCCCATCCACATACTGGAACAGAGCCTTAACAGATACCAGACCATGGGGCCCATCCACACACTGGAACAGAGCCTTAACAGATGCCAGACAATGGGCCCATCCACATACTGGAACAGAGCCTTAACAGATACAAGACCATGGGCCCATCCACACACTGGAACAGAGCCTTAACAGATACCAGCCCATGGGGCCCATCCACACACTGGAACAGAGCCTTAACAGATACCAGACTGTGGGGCCCATCCACACACTGGAACAGAGCCTTAACAGATACCAGACCATGGGCCCATCCACACACTGGAACAGAGCCTTAACAGACACCAGACCATGGGGCCCATCCACACACTGGAACAATGCATGAACAGACACCAGACCATGGAGCCCATCCACACCCTGGGACAGTTTGTTAACAGATACCAGCCTGTGGGTCTCAATGGGCCTCTTGAGATGGCTACAGAAAGGATGTCTTTCAGACCCACCTTGTAACAGGAAACTGCACTGATCCTGGCAGCGCATGCAGTGGGCTCACTTCCAACAACTTACAATTACATCTCCATTAAGGCTCTCAAATCACTCAGCTCACAGATTATATGAAGGGGGCGGGAGAACAGTACCATTTCCTAAAACGTAATTAGCGGTTCTGTCTCAGCTCTCGAAGCTTAATGACAGACACTCTCCAGGCATGAGCGGGATCACAGCAGCAGTCTTTCTGTCAATCACACAGATCCTGCAGGACCTTACAGCCAGATGGGGATAAGCAGGCTGAGATTTGCCAGTGCATACCACTGTAGCCCTGTTAGCATTTAGCACTGCAGCTTGACAGCATATGCCACCTTAGCCCCGTTAGCATGTAGCACTGCAGCTTGACAGCATGTACCACCTTAGTCCCGTTAGCATGTAGCACTGCAGCTCAATAGCATATACCACTGTAGCCCATTAGCATGTAGCACTGCAGCTCAATAGCATATACCACTGTAGCCCATTAGCATGTATTACAGCACACCGACAGCATATACCACTGTAGTCCAGATTTAACATGACCACCGCTTATCTCTGCAGCCTCTGTGATTGGATTGGACATATATAACAATCCAAGCACTGAGTGCAGAACTCCATCTCCATGCAGGGGTCCATGCCAGACTCAGAACATTGTGAATGAAGAGGGAATTCTTCATCTGGACCCAGCAACCACATCAGCTTTGAGAAAAATCTGCTTTCTCTCTTTCTCTCTTGCTTTCTCTCTCTCTCTCTCAGCAAAATACCTATCACTGTTTTAAATTACAAAATATGCACACTAATAGAATAAAACATGCTAAAATGAAATAGAAACAAACTGGATCCAAACACAACAAAAGAGTGTAAACTGCAGTAAAGCAGCTGAGAAGCTTTAAAGGAGAGCAGCAGGCACCAGGCCTGTGCTGTTCACCAGCCCAGCGTTCCACAGCCACGTTAAGCTCAGAAACACCCAGAAACACCTGCATTAGTTTAACACAGCAATGTCACCAGGCCTGGTTCTACAGTTTTTTGCGACCTGGGCAAGATTACATTTTGACGCACCTCCCCCCCCCTCTCCTTCCAAAGCATACAGAAATAAATTAAAATACATATGTAAAGTAAAATAATGACAGTGAACGTTCTCAACACAATAACAACAACAAAGCTAATGTTAAATCAACACAAATGTTAAAAAGACAGGTACTCCCAGCCCTTTTAAGACAAGCCTCCACAGAAATGATTAGGAGTGATCAACAAGAGCGATTTAACATGGGCAATCACAACTGAGCGAAAGCAAAATGACATTAAGACGCCACTGATGCACATTAATCTGCCTCTCTGTGTAAACCGCTCTGAAGCAGATCTACCACGTACTGCATACAAACATGCTCATTCACATTTACTCCGGAGTCCTCTCTTAAGTGGCCTAATTAAAGGGAGCGTTAGGGAGGGGGGGGCAGGGAGGGGGACCACACCCCCGGTGTGATAAAGACAGCAGCACATTTCAACACAGGAAGTGCGTTTATCCCAGGATTTCACCACAGGAAGTGTGTTTATCCCAGGATTCCACCACAGGAAGTGCGTTTATCCCAGGATTCCACCACAGGAAGTGTGTTTATCCCAGGATTCCACCACAGGAAGTGCGTTTATCCCAGGATTCCACCACAGGAAGTGCGTTTATCCCAGGATTCCACCACAGGAAGTGTGTTTATCCCAGGATTCCACCACAGGAAGTGCGCTTATCCCAGGATTCCACCACAGGAAGTGCGCTTATCCCAGGATTCCACCACAGGAAGTGTGTTTATCCCAGGATTTCACCACAGGAAGTGCGCTTATCCCAGGATTTCAACACAGGAAGTGTGTTTATCCCAGGATTCCACCACAGGAAGTGCGTTTTTCTCAGAATTTCACCACAGGAAGTGCATTCATCCCAGGTTAAAGTGCACTCCAAAGGGTCCTCTTTTAATTTCAAATGTTTAAACCTTTGCTACTGTATTTCAGGGTTTTTTTGTCTCAGATGAAAATGTAATTCTTAGCTTTCATTTCCTTAATAAATATTTTCAGGGTGATTTCCTTTGTTTTTGGCCTGACCAAAAATCATTACAGAAAAAATTATAAATACAGAGCATGACTCAAAAAGGCTCATTATGTATGTGAACTTACTGAATTCTCTTTTGCAATGACACCCGGCAGATCAAAGTGGGCGGGGAACGAAAGGGATTGTTCAGCCAATCAGATGTAAAATTCAGATGTAGCGAGCCAGTTCGATAGAAATTTTAAAACGGCAGTTAAATTATTAAATCAGTTGAAAGCAATATGATGTCATGCAGTCTTTAGAGGGGATGACAAGAAAGTGATTGATTTTATTAATAAAAATAAACTGAAATTAAACTCTAGCAGAAGGAATGTTATAAGTGCTGTGAGAGATTCATGACCAAATCAACACGGATAATATAACGAAAGGGATTTTCAGAACAATAAGCACTCAGATATAACCCCAAGAGCTCAGGTACTTGTAATGAAAGGACCATTTCATGAATAAAATGAGTTTAATCTAAATACAATTTAGCAGATTTCACTGAGAATGAGACGCGTCTGAACAGTTTCTTTAAGCCCTCAGGCCTGGCCTTTACAGGAAGCCCCGCCCCCTCACAGCCAGAGGAGGTTACTGTGTAAACATTACACTCTTAATTACTGTGCTCTGTGCTGCCCTTATATTAAATATATATATTTTATCATAAAATCTCATACTCTCACCTCATTCATCTCCCAGTCCAATCCTCTATGGCTACCGCTAGGTTATTATCGTTCTTTTTACATCATATTCCAACAATGAGCTTAATGATGACTGTTACATTACTGTAAAAATTCAACAACTGTTTTATTACTATTAATATTGCGTACATATTGCCATTACAGTTATATTTACAAAACACACACAAACACACACAAACACAGGAACACAGACACACAGACACAGGTACACACACACAGGCACACACACACATACACATGTCACAGGCACACACACACAGACAAACACACAGGCACACACACAGGGACACACACACACACGTCACAGGCACACACATACACACACACACACACACAGACACGCACATACACACACACGCACACGCAGATACATACACACACACACACAAACACACAGACACACAGACACACAGACACACAGACATACACACAAACACACAGACAGACACACACACTGCTAGGGAGATGATGGCATCAGACCTGACCTTCAGCTGAAAGGCTCCAGCTAAGTGAGAGCTGAAGTGAAGCTGTCCAGCAATTAGCCTCATCCTCTTTAGGAGCTTCAAAGGGCATCTGCCCAAATTAGATCACCAAAATGTTTTACTATTTACCTCCCAGCCTCTGTGCACTGCTGAGTGTGTATAGTGCACTGCTGAGTGTGTATAGAGCACACTGCTGAGTGTGTATAGAGCACTGCTGAGTGTGTATAGTGCACTGCTGAGTGTGTATAGAGCACACTGCTGAGTGTGTATAGTGCACTGCTGAGTGTGTACAGAGCACACTGCTGAGTGTGTATAGAGCACTGCTGAGTGTGTATAGTGCACTGCTGAGTGTGTATAGCGCACTGCTGAGTGTGTATAGCACACTGCTGAGTGTGTATAGTGCACTGCTGAGTGTGTATAGCCTACTGCTGAGTGTGTGTAGCACACTGCTGAGTGTGTGTAGCGCACTGCTGAGTGTGTATAGAGCACTGCTGAGTGTGTATAGAGCACTGCTGAGTGTGTATAGAGCACTGCTGAGTGTGTATAGCCTACTGCTGAGTGTGTGTAGCGAACTGCTGAGTGTGTATAGAGCACACTGCTGAGTGTGTATAGTGCACTGCTGAGTGTGTACAGAGCACACTGCTGAGTGTGTATAGCCTACTGCTGAGTGTGTGTAGCGCACTGCTGAGTGTGTATAGAGCACACTGCTGAGTGTGTATAGTGCACTGCTGAGTGTGTACAGAGCACACTGCTGAGTGTGTATAGTGCACTGCTGAGTGTGTATAGAGCACACTGCTGAGTGTGTATAGAGCACTGCTGAGTGTGTATAGAGCACTGCTGAGTGTGTATAGAGCACACTGCTGAGTGTGTATAGTGCACTGCTGAGTGTGTACAGAGCACACTGCTGAGTGTGTATAGTGCACTGCTGAGTGTGTATAGAGCACACTGCTGAGTGTGTATAGAGCACTGCTGAGTGTGTATAGAGCACTGCTGAGTGTGTATAGTGCACTGCTGAGTGTGTATAGAGCACACTGCTGAGTGTGTATAGAGCACTGCTGAGTGTGTATAGCGCACTGCTGAGTGTGTATAGAGCACTGTGTATAGTCATTTATCACAGGGGCAAATGAAGCGTTTGACAGCTACATCTAAAAATCAATGCTCAATTCCCATCTTTATGGGAAGTAAAAATAACCAGCACACACACACACACACAGAAAATTGAATTTCTGCTACACCAATGAATGACAATTTGCCCGTACTGGAGCGGTACACATTGCTACAGCACCTCACAGCCGTAACGAGGTGAGGAGATTAAAGACCTGTTATAGGCCGCTTGGGGGGCTGACCCTGAACCACATTAATATCCCGCACAACCTCTACCTACTCAGTGGATCAGGAGGCGTTCAGAGTCGCTACATTATTTATCTGCTTAAACCACACATCTGAGAACAGCACCTGGGATTCAAACCTGCAACCTTGGCCAACAAAGCCACAGTGTACGCTGGTGTAGATCTGACCTTGCTGTGCCTCACACCTGTAATGTTCCACTACAGCTCGCAGGAAGTCTGTCTGTCTCTCCTGCTTAGATCACTGACACTTCCTCTCGCTCACACTCCGAAACAGTTACCTGCCGAATTTGAGAAGCCATCCCCTGTAGGACTGTAACCACGGAAACCAGTGATGATGTCACAGTTTGTACAGACCCGGCGTGTTCTGAAGGGACTGTCCCCCTCTACCGCCGTGCCGTTGGAGGTTCTCAGCTTGGACAAACCTCTATTCATGAAGTGTAACACAGCACTGGAGACTACCAAGCAGGAGAACTGGAGCTATGGAGAGATCAGGCTTCAATTCAATTAATTAACTATTTCAAAAGTCACAAGAAAGACACCATCCTATAGGAATTTCTTTCGTTTAGTGAACCAATAAAATTTTTTTTTTTATTCCAAAGCACTTAGTCACAATACAGGCCTCAGTCCATTTTTGAGAACACAACAGCGGTTTTTTTTTGAAGTCGTAAACAACATGGTTGAGTTGGAACTTATTGATCCAAAAAAGCAAGACTTGATGTACACAGGCTGCCCAACAACATTCTACCAAAAGCCAGATCTTCTATTAGATAAATCAGTGAAGAAGTGAGCAATTAGCCTACAATAGAAGGGTTCAGGGCCAGGGTCAGGGTTATAAATGAAAACTAAATTCAGACCCAGGAGTCCAGATGAGGAAAGTCAATAGAGTAATCAAGAGGTTTATCTGACCAATCACGTGCCAGCAATGTAAATGATCTGATCCCTTGATTCTGAAACATCAGGGGTCACCCCTGCCCCTGAGGTCCTGCAAAACGGGCACGGCTAATTTCTGTCCCAAAACAAGATGGTGGACAGACTGCATGCAGGGATGTAACAGCAAAAGCTTTCCTGGGCACTACCGGGTCCAGTGGGCCAGAAACGTGTGTGTGTGTGTGTGTGTGTGTGTGTGTGTGTGTGAGAGAGAGAGAGAGAGAGAGAGGGAGAGAGAGAGAGAGAGGGAGAGGGAGAGCGAATGAGAGACAGAGAGGGAGACAGAGACAGAGAGAGAGAGAAAGAGAGGAAGAGAGGGAGAGAGGGAGACAGAGACAGAGAGAGAGAGAAAGAGAGGAAGAGAGGGAGAGAGCTAGAAAAAGAGAGATCTTGCTCAGGTGGAGTAATTGTAAAAGTTAGCTGGATAATGCCATTCAGTGTCAATACAAGGTGAGCAGCAAAATAAATTATTGTTTTCAGATAATGAGAAAATTAAACGAGCAAGACAGAAATCTATTTAACTTGGTATTTAACACTGGGAATTTGGCAGAAGGCGTAATGACAAACTGCCTGAGCTGCCTGAGCTGACAGATATCAGCAGCTGGCTAACAACGGATAGCCACAGAGGCCACTCCAGAGCAGGTGGCCATGTGACCATCACTGAAATGAACCAGTATTGGCTGGTATGACAACAGCCTAATCACTCTGATCCAACCTTTCGACTTGGTTGGCTTTGATTCAGGGTTATTTTCCAAACAATTCTTCATGTTCTGCTAGAGTCCAGTTATAAGGCCATCTTCAAAAAAAAATCACACACCTGAATGTTATCGTATGAGACATCAGTCTTCTGGTTCACCAGTTAATAAATACTTTACATCAAATGTGTGTGAAATGTGTTATTTTCCCATTTGTCCGTGTGGAAAAAATAAATGTGATCTTTTTTCTTATGGTTTATTGAACATTATGATGTAAAACAGAAGTGATTTCACAGGGTCTTTCACCGTTCTGCAACCTCTGTTCCTTCTGCTGGTCCTCTGCGCTCTCAGCCTGACGATGAACTGCCACCCCCGTCCAAAACAGCCTGCACGTTCTAGCAGCTGTCAGAAGGCTTTTAATGCTCACTTTGTTCTGTTCACAGCCTGCATGCTAATTCAGCTCATTATCACACAGTGTGTTGCTTCATGCATTCACATCATTTATCACTCATTTTCACCTGAGACAAATGTGTACATTACGAGAAGCAGTTCATAACTGATGCTAATTTGTGTCCATATTTGTCATAAAGGGAAAAGGCAGACAAGGTTTTTTTTTCTCCACAGTGAAAGTTTCCCTGGAGCTGCTCAGGGCTGTGAGTTTCTCTGTGCTTTAATCTGGCAGGAGTTAGGTGGAGTTGTGAGTTTTTCTCAGAGTTATGTCTGAGGGTTTGGTGCTGTTTTTCCAGCAGTGAAACAAACTTTCCTGTGTCCCACACAGACTGCTGCCAACAAATTATCTTCAAGGTTAAGACTCCAAACTGCTGCAGTAAATAACAGCTTATCTCGAAGCAATACCATCTTTAATTACATTTTTACCAATACAGAATACAGTTGTAAATATAATTTTATTACTAAACATCACTTTATTGCTGAACAGCAAGAGGTATGCCAAGTACTCTGCACCTCGCTTTCATTATGGAGAAAAAATATTCACTGAACACAAGAACTGAACTACCGTTACCGTAAAGAGGGAGAATTGGTAAAAAAAAAAAAATAATAATAATGTCATGTGACTGATAATGTGTTAAAGTAACCTATAAAGGGTTTAAATTTAAGTTATTTAAGGTTGCCTATCACTACAGACTTCCTCATAGCTGGATTTTATCAGTGACTACAACACTGACAGTTACACCAGCTACAGCACTGACAAAGTTACACCAGCTACAACACTGACAGAATTACACCAGCTACAGCACTGACAGAGTTACACCAGCTACAGTACTGACAGAGTTACACCAGCTACAACACTGAGAGAGTTACACCAGCTACAACACTGAGAGAGTTACACCAGCTACAACACTGAGAGAGTTACACCAGCTACAACACTGAGAGAGTTACACCAGCTACAACACTGAGAGAGTTACACCAGCTACAGTACTGACAGAGTTATAACAGGTACAGCACTGACAGAGTTACATCAGCTGCAGCACTGGCAGAGTAACACCAGCTACAACACTGACAGAGTTACACCAGCTACAACACTGACAAAGTTACACCAGCTACAACACTGACAGAGTTACACCAGCTACAGCACTGACAGAGTTACACCAGCTGCAGCACTGACAGCGTTACAACAGGTACAGCACTGACATAGTTGCACCAGCTGCAGCACTGACAGAGTTGCAACAGCTGCAGCACTGACAGAGTTATAGAGTTCATTGGCTGAAGTGGGAGAAACTGTTCAGAGATCAACAAGCTCTTCAGCGTTTGATTGACTGAGTAGCTAGAGACGACCCATTTGTGCGAAATGGTGGCATTATGTTTGCTAGAAGCCATGTGACAGACCCTTAGACCTCCTAGAACAAGTTTTTATGGTCCGATGATAGCTGAAAATGTTAAATAAAAATATTGTTTTTGAGCAGGAATTGGTAGTGCAAAGTGTAATCTGTCTACTTTCATCTCAAATGGGAATCTACTGTTTCTAAGCAACAGCCTGGCCAATCCAACATTACAAGGCCAAAATGCATCATGCCAGGATTCACTCTGGTGATGAGAGAGCCAAGAGGGTAGGGAGAGTGGCAAGAGGGTAGTTTAGGTAAGAGCAGGGGTAAGAGCAGGGGGTAGGGTGCAGGGTGAAGGGGGTTGGGGGTGGGAGTGTAATGTGGGGTGCAGGGGGTAGGGGGTAGTATACTATAGGTAAAAGTAGGGGTTAAAGTAGGGGGCTGGGTGTATGGTGCAGGGGGAACCGTACATTACCTTACATTACACTACCGTACATTACCTTACATTACACTACTGTACACTACCTTACATTACACTACTGTACATTACCTTACATTACACTACTGTACACTACCTTACATTACACTACTGTACATTACCTTACATTACACTACCGTACATTACCTTACATTACACTACTGTACACTACCTTACATTACACTACTGTACATTACCTTACATTACACTACCGTACATTACCTTACATTACACTACTGTACATTACCTTACATTACACTACCGTACATTACCTTACATTACATTACCGTACATTACCTTACATTACACTACCATACATTACCTTACATTACACTACTGTACACTACCTTACATTACACTACTGTACATTACCTTACATTACACTACCGTACATTACCGTACATTACACTACCGTACATTACCTTACATTACATTACCGTACATTACATTACATTACCGTACATTACCTTACATTACACTACCGTACATTACCGTACATTACACTACCGTACATTACATTACATTACATTACCGTACATTACCTTACATTACATTACCGTACATTACTTTACATTACATTTAGCAGATGCTCTTATCCAGAGTGACCTACACTGCAAGCCACTCTGCATAAGAGCATCCTCTCTCTGGGTGGCTGTTTGCTCAGCAGCCAAATGCAGTTTCAGCTCGACTATGATGATGACGGTGATTTATTATCATTACTGTTATTATTTAATGACTCAATTGAATGGACTGATACTCTTGTCCAGAGAGACTTGCATGGTTAATATTAATCATGTTACATGGAATATATTTAAGTGGATTCAATGGACAATGACAGAACTTCACCGGAAAAAGTGAGTCATCCATTTTTTCAGAATAAAATGGATGGGAACTTCAAAGAGGATATGAAGAGTTTAGCTTCATGTACATATCCATACACAAACCAGCACTTCAGAACAACAAAAGAACAAGGAGAGCAGGATCTGAATATGGTTATGGGCTGTGTAGGAGAGGGTCTGAATACAGTTATGGGCTGTGCACAGAAGGGTGTGAACACGGTTTGTTTGAGAGACAGATATGAAGAATGATGTCTCAGCGGGGGGGGGGGGGGGCACTGTTCCTACCATGCTCCTGGGTTCCACCTCCAAGCAGGAGGGGGCACTGTGGAGCCAAACCACCAGTCTCAGGGGAAACACTCCAAAACCACACTGTTGAGTGACAGTGCTGCGCCTTTTTCTCAACTTAACAAACTGCATTTCAGAAGCATCTCTTCCTTAATTACTCCTAACGGATCAGAGAGACTAATTAAGCGCAGATATGGGAGCACAGCCAGCCCTTCTGCTGTGTTTTAGAGATGTGTGTGTGTGAGTGTGTGTGTGTGTGTGTGTGTGTGTGTGTGTATGTGTGTGCGTGTGCTCGGAGGTGTGTGTGAGAGACTGTGTATGTGTGTGGGACTGTGTGTGTGTATATATGTGTGTGTGTGTGTGTGTGTGTGTGTGTGTATGTGTGTGTGTGTGTGTGTGCTCGGAGGTGTGTGTGAGAGACTGTATATGTGTGTGAGACTGTGTGTGTGTATATATGTGTGTGTGTGTGTGTTTGTGTGTGCTCAGAAGTGTGTGTGCATGAATAAGTGTGTGTGCGCATGCAAGTAAGTGTGTGTGTGTGTGCGCGCCAGTAAGTGTTCACCTGCTTGGAGGTGTGCGTGTGTGCGCGTAAATGCATGTGTACTTGGAGGTGTATTTGGAGGTGTGTGTGTGTGTGTGTGTGTGTGTGTCGGTGTGTGCGCCTGCCTGAATACGTATGAGCATGGGAGTAAATGGGAACTTTAAATATTGGCCTTTATCAAAGACTGAGAAAGCGTTTGAGCTGTGAGCCAACCCCCCCCCCTCCCCCTCCCCCCTCCCTTCCCAGAACAGTGTGGGGCTGGGGTTTGAGGTTTCTCCATGGCAACAAAATCATGGCAGATTACTGGCTGGCTCTGGGAAGCCGTTGTCAAGGCACTTCATCACTAATAAACCCCACTGGGGTCCATACCAGCCCCCCCCCCAGCTTTCTGCCCATCAGCAGGCCCCATTAACAGATAGGCACCCGTATACACACCCAGATTCCCACGTACACATGTACACATGTACTTACATACTGAAGATGAAGTCACTTCCATGCTTTTGACTGTGCACTGCAGAGCCTACAGCTCTTGTTGGTGATGAGATTTGACAGGGCTATAGCTATGTTTGATTGAATGTAGATAATATGTCTGATTAAATCCAAAATTAGGGAAAGGAGGCAGAAGCAATGGAATGAAGAAGAGACCGGGCATCATTCGCACAACATTCTAATAAGAGTGGGATGCATAACTAGCGCTGGAAGGAGGAGGAGGAAATTCTTACATCACAGCTCAGATTTGATCATACAGGTTTAAACTGTTCACCGTTTCTAATGAAGAAACATAATAGTGGCAGCTGGGATTACTGCAATCAGCAGGAAACTGTACAATAAGCATTCACAAAATGTCTAAAACATATTAAAGAGACAAATGCTAATTCAAGGGGAGCACTGGGGACTGGGGGGGGGTACACTGGGGACTGGGGGGTACACTGGGGACTGGGGGGGATACACTGGGGACTGGGGGGGATACACTGGGGACTGGGGGGGGTACACTGGGGACTGGGGGGGGGTACACTGGGGACTGGGGGGGTACACTGGGGACTGGGGGGGAATACACTGGGGACTGGGGGGGATACACTGGGGACTGGGGGGGGGTACACTGGGGACTGGGGGGGGTACACTGGGGACTGGGGGGGGTACACTGGGGACTGGGGGGGGTACACTGGGGACTGGGGGGGTACACTGGGGACTGGGGGGGGTACACTGGGGACTGGGGGGGGGATACACTGGGGACTGGGGGGGGTTACACTGGGGACTGGGGGGGGTTACACTGGGGACTGGGGGGGGGTTACACTGGGGACTGGGGGGGGGGATACACTGGGGACTGGGGGGGGATACACTGGGGACTGGGGGGGGATACACTGGGGACTGGGGGGGATACACTGGGGACTGGGGGGGGTACACTGGGGACTGGGGGGGGTACACTGGGGACTGGGGGGGGTACACTGGGGACTGGGGGGGGGGTACACTGGGGGGTACACTGCTCACACCCAGCTCTCTTTACACTGGAGATCACACTGAAAATGTGTTTCAGCCAAAAAATGCAGAAACGTAAAAGCATTTCAGCATGCAAGTAGAAAATGGGCATTAAGTGAAATAATGATCCTGAGAGCCAGCATGAAAAGCAAACGGGCTTCCCACCTACCCAGCCCAATGCTTTTATCAGCATGAACAAATTCATTCAATTATTTCATCTGCTGAGATAACTTCTCCAAGAAATTGTAAAGGAACGTCATAAATATTCAAAAGGCAGCATGAATGTAGAGAGGGGGCAGCATGATATAAAACAATTTTTCACAAAATTGACACATTTGCATTTTCATCAGAATATTTTCTTGGCTGTTTAGCCGTTACTAATCAATTATTAATTAAAAAAAAAGTTGAAATAACTTATTTAGACTGTGAAAAAAATAGCTGACCTGGCCATCCGAGGTCTTTGCACTCAGTGAACAAACACCGACAGGAAGTGAGTTTTAGTTAAAGGTCAGTGACAGGAAGTGGCCCTGCCGCAGGCAGATGGAGGCATGCTTATGCAGATGAGTCTGTACTGGCCCGATCCCAGAGCAGCATCAGCGCTGCGGTTTTAACACCTGCTCTGACAGCACAGCGCTCTTCCGCAGATAAAAGGCTTTGCAGAATCCAGCCAGACAGAGGAGAGGCCTGGTCATGCGCCCATAATCCATTCAGCAAAGATGCCTGAGCGTTGCACAGCTTTCATCAGCATTTCAGACACTGTAATAACCCCCGCAGGGTCCAAGAGAGGAGTGCTGCTGTATCAATTTGGCCTTTAAGAGTCATGTATTATGAGAAATGTGTGGAAATGTCGGGGTGCCTTCTGAACCAATCTTCTGGGTCCCGTCAGCCCTCAGGAAAGTAAACTCAATACAAGTTTTGAGCAGAGCAGCCATTAGACATGCTGAAGTATGCTGAAGTGTAGGCTGCTCCAGTGTAGGCTGCTCTAGTGCAGACTGCTCCAGTGAGGGGCTGCATGCTGCTCCAGTGCAGGGCTGCTCCAGCACAGGGCTGCTCCAGTAAGGGCTGCTCCAGTGCAGGGCTACAGGCTGCTCCAGTGCAGGGCTGCAGACTGCTCCAGTGCAGGGCTGCATGCTGCTCCAGTAAGGGCTGCTCCAGTGCAGGGCTGCTCCAGTGCAGGGCTACAGGCTGCTCCAGTTCAGGGCTGCAGACTGCTCCAGTGCAGGGCTGCATGCTGCTCCAGTGCAGGGCTACAGGCTGCTCCAGTGAGGGGCTGCATGCTGCTCCAGTGCAGGGCTGCTCCAGCACAGGGCTGCTCCAGTAAGGGCTGCTCCAGTGCAGGGCTACAGGCTGCTCCAGTGCAGGGCTGCAGACTGCTCCAGTGCAGGGCTGCATGCTGCTCCAGTAAGGGCTGCTCCAGTGCAGGGCTACAGGCTGCTCCAGTAAGGGCTGCTCCAGTTCAGGGCTGCAGACTGCTCCAGTGCAGGGCTGCATGCTGCTCCAGTAAGGGCTGCTCCAGTGCAGGGCTGCATGCTGCTCCAGCACAGGGCTGCTCCAGTGCAGGGCTACAGGCTGCTCCAGTACAGGGCTGCATGCTGCTCCAGTGCAGGGCTGCAAAGCACAGTCCTGTGTGGCCCAAACCCATAGGCGGACAACACTCTCAAAAAAAAAAAAAGAAGAAGAAAAAAAATCGGAGAACAGTTGCGGATGCAGGCAGTAAAGCCAGGTTGTAATAAAGGCAATGGAGCATCAGTAAAGAGCAGAGCGGGGTTTATGCAGTTCAGCAGATGGGCGGAGTGATATACACACAAATCTCTCGCCGGAGTACGGTCATCATCTCCCTGAGAGCGCCCATCAGTAGCGGGGATGACAGGTACTCATTTTGGAATGTTTGTGGAGATAAAAAGCCACCTTATCGTGAATGTGGAACAATCTCACAAAAAGCAGATCTCACCACCCGTTTCCTGCATGACAGAGGGCCCAGAATCTGTCCAGGAGAGCAAGAAACCGCTACTGACACAGAGCTACAGACACAGAACTACAGACACAGAGCTACAGACACAGAGCTCTCTGCTAGAGACACAGAACTACTGACACAGAGCTACAAACACAGAACTACAGGCACAGAGCTACAGACACAGAGCTCTCTGCTAGAGACACAGAACTACTGACACAGAGCTACAAACACAGAGCTCTCTGCTACAGACACAGAACTACAGACACGGTGCTACACACACAGAGCTACAGACAGAGAGCTCTCTGCTACAGACACAAAACTACAGACACAGTGCTACAGGCACAGAGCTACAGACACAGAGCTACAGGCACAGAGCTACAGACATAGAACTACAGGCACAGAGCCACAGACCCCACCTCCCTCCCGAAACCCATGGCTTCTGGTGACTCTACAGCCCAGCTCATGAAACATTCAGGGTGGTTTTGGTTTTGTTTAGCGATGCTAATTCACAAGCAACCGCTTTCTGACCACTTTCCCTCCCACGTACACTTTCAGAAATTAAATCTCTCATTTCATAAAACTTAAAATAGAGAGGAAGGAGGGAAGGAACTGACAAGAAAGGAGATGGGAGGAGGGACAGAGCACACAAGGATAAGATGTCCACCATCTGAGCTCTGTGCATAAATTGTGAATTTACTAATTTACCTCACACACAAGATATTAAACCTTGCAAGAATCCTGTCTGGGGTCTGAGGATGCTCCACACAACACTTTCTTTTGCCCCACACTGGTTTTCTGGCTCGTATGCCATCCCAAAAGGAAAGGCCACACAAACACGGTAGACTGTGTGTGCCAGAGTGCCTCTGCAATCTGGGGATTAAAGCCGCTTTTCCACCACACGTTACCGGCTCGGCTCGGCTCGGCTCGGCCCGATTCAACTCAATTCAACTCAACTCTACTTAACTCGACTCAACTCCACTCAACTCAGCTCTACTCGACTCAACTCTACTCAGCTCTACTCAACTCTACTCAAATTTACTCAGCTCTACCCGACTCAACTCTACTCAGCTCTACTCAACTCTACTCAAATTTACTCAACTCTACTCGACTCGACTCGGTACCAGATACTTTGTTTTTCACTGCAGATAGTACGGTGGAAAAGCGACTTTAGTGTTCTTCCTGTTCCACTTCTAATTCTGCTTTCTGCCATTACTGTGCATTTACTGCAGGGTGCAGGAGAACCCAACCTGACAGGAGAGCTTACCCGTGGAACACAAACTTGAGAACCCAACCTGACAGGAGAGCTCACCCGTGGAACACAAACTGGAGAACCCAACCTGACACAGCGCAGGTATCTGTGGGTGTGCTGTGTGCTGTGCGCTGGGCCTGACAGGTGAGCTCACCTGCGGAACACAAGCTGGATAACCCAACCTGACACCGCGCAGGTATCTGTGGGTGTGCTGTGCGCTGGGCCTGACAGGTGAGCTCACCTGCGGAACACGCTTGCTTCCTGTGACTGCACTGTGCCGCAGTGCTGCTGCAGCAGAAAGCTGGATTGTGCTGTTTTCTTCTGCTCTGGCAGCAGGCTGAGGCCTTACATTTTACTCATTCAGAGATGAGTGTCTCTGATATAACATGCCTCAGCTCCCTCTCTACAGCTCACCTTATTACCCCCTCAGCTAGCGTCAGCCCCAGATCATTATCACCATATTCATACACTTACCATTCATCCTGGGGGTGCAAACTCTGCTCCTCTCCACGAACCAGAATAATTCATTTGTTTGATAGTTTTTTTTATGTGGTTTAAAACACAGAGGACATTGAGAAGTCAATAGACCCAGAGGCAGCTAACCATGGGTTACATAATTATTTTGAAATACAAACAAACTACATTTTAAACAAGACTCAGAACAGAATTCTTTATTCCATCAGGAGAACTTGCAGTTTGGTTAAAAACATTGTGTTTCTGCAAATTCCCCGAGATCTGCAGCAGTGCTCACCAGGAAATAAAGGTACTGTATAAAATAAGTATTTGACCTTTGACCCAGGTCCAACTGCAGCCCTGCAGGACCAGAGTGTGGTGCATTATGCATAAACTAGAGCTCAGACTGGACACTGGAGAAGGAGAAGAGCCATGCCATTGTAGGATACCAAGCCAAGGAAATTCTCATTCTGCCTGGAACAAGTGTTTACAATGAGAGCAGATTACCCCTGGAACAAGCGTTTAAAATGAGAGCAGATTACCCCTGGAACAAGCGTTTAAAATGAGAGCAGATTACCCCTGGAACAAGCGTTTAAAATGAGAGCAGATTACCCCTGGAACAAGCGTTTAAAATGAGAGCAGATTACACCTGGAACAAGCGTTTTAAAATGAGAGCAGATTATACCTGGAACAAGAGTTTAAAATGAGAGAAGATTACACCTGGAGGAAGTGTTTAAAATGAGAGCAGATTACCCCTGGAACAAGCGTTTAAAATGAGAGCAGATTACCCCTGGAACAAGCGTTTAAAATGAGAGCAGATTACCCCTGGAGGAAGCGTTTAAAATGAGAGCAGATTACCCCTGGAACAAGCGTTTAAAATGAGAGCAGATTACCCCTGGAACAAGCGTTTTAAAATGAGAGCAGATTACCCTTGGAACAAGCGTTTAAAATGAGAGAAGATTACACCTGGAGGAAGCGTTTAAAATGAGAGCAGATTACCCCTGGAGGAAGCGTTTAAAATGAGAGCAGATTACCCCTGGAACAAGCGTTTAAAATGAGAGCAGATTACCCCTGGAGGAAGCGTTTAAAATGAGAGCAGATTACCCCTGGAGGAAGCGTTTAAAATGAGAGCAGATTACCCCTGGAGGAAGCGTTTAAAATGAGAGCAGATTACCCCTGGAACAAGCGTTTAAAATGAGAGCAGATTACCCCTGGAACAAGCGTTTAAAATGAGAGCAGATTACCCCTGGAGGAAGCGTTTAAAATGAGAGCAGATTACCCCTGGAGGAAGCGTTTAAAATGAGAGCAGATTACCCCTGGAGGAAGCGTTTAAAATGAGAGCAGATTACCCCTGGATGAAGCGTTTAAAATGAGAGCAGATTACCCCTGGAGGAAGCGTTTAAAATGAGAGCAGATTACCCCTGGAGGAAGCGTTTAAAATGAGAGCAGATTACCCCTGGAACAAGCGTTTAAAATGAGAGCAGATTACCCCTGGAGGAAGCGTTTAAAATGAGAGCAGATTACCCCTGGAGGAAGCGTTTAAAATGAGAGCAGATTACCCCTGGAACAAGCGTTTAAAATGAGAGCAGATTACCCCTGGAGGAAGCGTTTAAAATGAGAGCAGATTACCCCTGGAGGAACCTTCAGGCTTTCAGGCTATTGGGTGGATTACAGGTTCTCAGAGAGCTCTGCAGGTGCAGGGCAGGACACTCTCAGGCTGGACACTCTCAGGCAGGACACTCTCAGGCAGGAGGACACTCTCAGGCAGGACACTCTCAGGCAGGAGGACACTCTCAGGCAGGACACTCTCAGGCAGGAGGACACTCTCAGGCAGGAGGACACTCTCAGGCAGGAGGACACTCTCAGGCAGGAGGACACTCTCAGGCTGGAGGACACTCTCAGGCAGGAGGACACTCTCAGGCAGGACACTCTCAGGCTGGAGGACACTCTCAGGCAGGACACTCTCAGGCAGGACACTCTCAGGCAGGACACTCTCAGGCAGGACACTCTCAGGCTGGAGGATACTCTCAGGCTGGAGGATACTCTCAGGCAGGACACTCTCAGGCAGGAGGACACTCTCAGGCTGGAGGACACTCTCAGGCAGGACACTCTCAGGCAGGAGGACACTCTCAGGCTGGAGGACACTCTCAGGCAGGACACTCTCAGGCAGGAGGACACTCTCAGGCTGGAGGACACTCTCAGGCAGGACACTCTCAGGCTGGAGGACACTCTCAGGCAGGACACTCTCAGGCTGGAGGACACTCTCAGGCTGGAGGATACTCTCAGGCAGGACACTCTCAGGCAGGAGGACACTCTCAGGCTGGAGGACACTCTCAGGCAGGACACTCTCAGGCTGGAGGACACTCTCAGGCAGGACACTCTCAGGCAGGAGGACACTCTCAGGCAGGACACTCTCAGGCAGGAGGACACTCTCAGGCAGGACACTCTCAGGCTGGAGGACACTCTCAGGCAGGACACTCTCAGGCTGGAGGACACTCTCAGGCAGGACACTCTCAGGCAGGAGGACACTCTCAGGCTGGAGGACACTCTCAGGAGGACACTCTCAGGCAGGAGGACACTCTCAGGCAGGACACTCTCAGGCAGGAGGACACTCTCAGGCAGGAGGACACTCTCAGGCAGGACACTCTCAGGCAGGAGGACACTCTCAGGCAGGAGGACACTCTCAGGCAGGAGGACACTCTCAGGCAGGAGGACACTCTCAGGCTGGAGGACACTCTCAGGCTGGAGGACACTCTCAGGCAGGACACTCTCAGGCTGGAGGACACTCTCAGGCAGGACACTCTCAGGCAGGACACTCTCAGGCAGGACACTCTCAGGCAGGACACTCTCAGGCTGGAGGATACTCTCAGGCTGGAGGATACTCTCAGGCAGGACACTCTCAGGCAGGAGGACACTCTCAGGCTGGAGGACACTCTCAGGCAGGACACTCTCAGGCAGGAGGACACTCTCAGGCTGGAGGACACTCTCAGGCAGGACACTCTCAGGCAGGAGGACACTCTCAGGCTGGAGGACACTCTCAGGCAGGACACTCTCAGGCTGGAGGACACTCTCAGGCAGGACACTCTCAGGCTGGAGGACACTCTCAGGCTGGAGGATACTCTCAGGCAGGACACTCTCAGGCAGGAGGACACTCTCAGGCTGGAGGACACTCTCAGGCAGGACACTCTCAGGCTGGAGGACACTCTCAGGCAGGACACTCTCAGGCAGGAGGACACTCTCAGGCAGGACACTCTCAGGCAGGAGGACACTCTCAGGCAGGACACTCTCAGGCTGGAGGACACTCTCAGGCAGGACACTCTCAGGCTGGAGGACACTCTCAGGCAGGACACTCTCAGGCAGGAGGACACTCTCAGGCTGGAGGACACTCTCAGGAGGACACTCTCAGGCAGGAGGACACTCTCAGGCAGGACACTCTCAGGCAGGAGGACACTCTCAGGCAGGACACTCTCAGGCTGGAGGACACTCTCAGGCAGGACACTCTCAGGCTGGAGGACACTCTCAGGCAGGACACTCTCAGGCAGGAGGACACTCTCAGGCAGGACACTCTCAGGCTGGAGGACACTCTCAGGCAGGACACTCTCAGGCAGGAGGACACTCTCAGGCAGGACACTCTCAGGCTGGAGGACACTCTCAGGCAGGACACTCTCAGGCTGGAGGACACTCTCAGGCAGGACACTCTCAGGCAGGAGGACACTCTCAGGCAGGAGGAAACAGAGTGATATAACTCGCCTGTTAAGCACCTTTAGGCAGCACAGAGAGGGACTGTAGGTAGTGTGCAATTTTACTGAGACATGCAAAGGCCAAACAACCAGCACTGCCAGCGTACACCATTTTAGTGAACTACACCATCCTTGAGAATGTTACCTCCCACAAGCCAACCCAGGCTGCAATAACCGGGGACAGCGATGACACATAATTAAAAACCAGCGTCTGGAAAACAGCCCAC
Organism: Anguilla anguilla; assembly: GCF_013347855.1. Classification (NCBI taxonomy): domain Eukaryota; kingdom Metazoa; phylum Chordata; class Actinopteri; order Anguilliformes; family Anguillidae; genus Anguilla; species Anguilla anguilla. Next base: position 749,954 of record NC_049201.1, read on the forward strand.
GTCCACAGAACATACAATAACAAGTTTGGCTCCTGTTTGAGATGTCCTGATAGGTGAAGGTTCTGTTCTTATGTTTGAGATGTCCTGAACAGGTGAAGGTTTTGTTTCCGATACGCTTTTTAATTCTTAGGCCTGTTAACATGATTGTTGTGATGAATTGGCATGGTTTGTCGATGTGGATTTCTTGTTTCTTGGTTGTATGAATTTTAAAGAAATTACATTTTACTGTAAAAGGTAAAGTATGTATGTTTATGTATGTATGTAGAACAAGTTTATTAATATTTGGCTAACAGATAGAGGATTGCTGGGGGCAGATAGGGGATTGTTGAGGCAGATAGGGGATTGCCGGGGGCAGATAGGGGATTGTTAGGGGCAGATAGGTGATTGCTGGGGGCAGATAGGAGATTGTTAGGGGCAGATAGGTGATTGCCGGGGGCAGATAGGTGATTGCCAGGGGCAGATAGGGGATTGTTAGGGGCAGATTGGTGATTGCCAGGGGCAGATAGGAGATTGTTAGGGGCAGATAGGTGATTGCCAGGGGCAGATAGGAGATTGTTAGGGGCAGATAGGAGATTGTTAGGGGCAGATAGGTGATTGCCAGGGGCAGATAGGGGATTGTTAGGGGCAGATAGGTGATTGCCAGGGGCAGATAGGAGATTGTTAGAGGCAGATAGGTGATTGCCGGGGGCAGCTAGGGGATTGTTGGGGGCAGATAGGGGATTGTTAGAGGCAGATAGGTGATTGCCAGGGGCAGATAGGAGATTGTTAGAGGCAGATAGGTGATTGCCGGGGGCAGATAGGGGATTGTTAGAGGCAGAACTCCTTCTCCTCAGCAGTTGCCACTGCCAAGGCAACATACTACCACTCTAAGATACACAAATCTATTGCTAACCCCAGGCAACTGTTTTCAATTTTCTCCTCTCTCCTCAGTAAACCCTCACCTCCAACTCAGACCTCCCTTACTGCTGAAGACTTCGCAGCCTTCTTCGAAGCAAAGGTCACACTCATCCGCAGCTCCCTTGACCCTCCCGACTCCCCACCCCTCCCTCCCCCCATCCCCTCTATGACCCTCCCCACATTCTCCACCTTCTCCCCACTCTCTCTCCCTGATGTCTCCCAACTCTTGCTCTCCCACCGTCCCACCACCTGTGCCCTTGATCCCCTCCCCTCTACCCTCCTCCAGCTGATCTCACCAGAGATCATCCCCTTCATCGCCCACCTGATTAACTCCTCCCTGACTTCTGGCACCTTCCCGTCATCTTTCAAAAGAGCCCACATCACCCCCATTCTGAAGAAACCAACACTGGACCCCTGCCTCACCCAGAACTACAGACCGGTATCCCTTCTTCCATTCCCATCTAAAACTCTCGAACGTGCTGCGTCCAACCAACTTTCCTCTTTTCTTTCTAAACATAACCTCCAAGACCCTCAGCAGTCTGGTTTCAGACCCGGTCACTCGACGGAGACTGCCCTGCTCTCCGTCACTGAGTCTCTCCACGCAGCACACGCAGCATCCCGTTCATCTGTCCTAATTCTTCTTGACCTCTCAGCTGCCTTCGACACCGTTGACCATCCTACACTTCTGTCTTCCCTGACAGAATTGGGAATTTGCGGACCAGCCCTCAACTGGATTGCGTCCTATCTCTCCGGCCGCTCCTTCCAGGTTGCCTGGGCCGGTGCAGTATCAGCTCCTCGTCCCCTCACAACTGGGGTCCCTCAGGGCTCTGTCCTTGGTCCCCTCCTCTTTTCTCTGTATACTAGGTCCCTTGGCCCTGTTATTGCCGCCCATGGCATGTCATATCATCTCTATGCAGATGATATTCAACTTTTCTACTCTTTCTCTCCCACAGACACTCAGGTCTCCGATCGCATATCCGCCTGCCTGAGTGACATCCAGAGCTGGATGACCAAACACCAGCTCAAGCTCAACACAAGCAAAACGGAACTTCTCCATATTCCTTCTCTTACCTCTCCCACTTCTCATCTGCCCATTTCTTTAGGAGTCACTCCCCTACACCCTTCGCAGAGTGCCCGAAATCTTGGAGTTGTGCTGGACAACAGGCTGGCACTCTCTGAGAATATCGCGGCAACCACCCGGTCGTGCAGGTTCATCCTGTACAATATCCGCAGAATAAGACCACTCCTCACCAATTATTCCACACAGCTCCTGGTCCAGGCCATGATACTGTCACGTCTGGACTACTGCAACTCCCTCCTGGCTGGCCTCCCAGCATCAGCCACCAGACCCCTTCAGCTCATCCAGAATGCAGCAGCACGTCTGGTTTACAACCTCCCTCGTGACTCCCACGTCACTCCCCTCCTCATCTCCCTCCACTGGCTACCAGTGCAAGCTCGCATCCGGTTTAAGACACTGGTGCTTGCTTTCCAAGCAGTCAAGGGGTCAGCTCCTGGTTATCTGCAGAAGATGATCAGACCCTACAAGCCGGCCAGATCGCTCCGATCGGCTACTACAGGGCGGCTGATTCCTCCCCCTACACGAGCAGCAACAAGGTCTCGACACTTTGCAGTTCTGCCCCCACGATGGTGGAACGATCTTCCAGTGGAGGTCAGAACAGCAGAGTGTCTGAGCACCTTCAAACGGAAACTCAAGACGCACCTCTTCTCTGTATACCTCTCTCCTCTTCCCTAAACCCTCTCCCATAACTATTAAAAAAAAAAAAAAAAAAAAAAAAAAATTTTTTGGTTCAGACTATCTTGTTTCTCCTTACTGTATGCTACTATAGTAAAGGCTTTTTATCTGCATTTTATTCAATGGACTTAAGTGGACTTGATCCTGAGTTTGGTTACACTGTTGTAAGTCGCTCTGGATAAGAGCGTCAGCTAAATGCCTATAATGTAATGTAATGTAAAAGATAGGGGATTGCCAGGGGCAGATAGGAGATTGTTAGAGGCAGATAGGGGATTGTTAGGGGCAGATAGGTGATTGCCAGGGGCAGATAGGAGATTGTTAGAGGCAGATAGGGGATTGCCAGCGGCAGATAGGAGATTGTTAGAGGCAGATAGGTGATTGCCAGGGGCAGATAGGAGATTGTTAGAGGCAGATAGGTGATTGCCGGGGGCAGATAGGGGATTGTTGGGGGCAGGTGAAGTTTAAGAGGGGCTGATGAACTTGAGTACACTCAGACACTCCCACACAAATCTGACATTTCTCCATGAGCATTGATTTCTGGGACTCAATAAAGGTCATATGGATACCATAGCAACGTTTACCAGATGAAGGGCAGGTCATCGTCTTCTTTCTTGGATTTGCTTATTGGCATGAGTTAAACAGACAATATTTCATACACACACAGAGACTAGTGTGAGGATGGCTAACTGCAGCCCTGGATACACACACACACCCACACTCACACCCACACACACACACACACACACACACACACACACACACACCCACACACACACACACACACACACACACACACACACACCCACACACACACACACACACACACACACACACACACACACACACACTCACACCCACACACACACCCACACACACACACTCACACCCACACACCCACACACCCACACACACATACACACACACACTCACACCCACACACACAGACACACACCCACACACACCCACACACACACACACACACACACACACACACAGAGGCATCTAGAGGGAGATGATTGTGTTTGTATCTGTATTTGGGGGTAAGGCACCCACAGCCCGGAGCTCAGTGCTGATGTACTGCTGAAAGGATCTCACCTGGAGGGCAGTTTCTGGTGATAAAAGCAGCTGGTTTAGTAATGAGATCCTCATGTTATCTCTCAGGAACAAAGACTATTGTTTTTTTTTGTTTTTTTACTACTTTAGCCAATGGCATTAATCTTTCCTTATCGGAAAAAGCATAGCTGCCCAAGCTAACCAAAAACAAAAAATAAAATGAAATAAAAATGATAAACTAAAGAGTGAATAATAAAGTTCATTTGTGCTGAAGTGCTGTAGCACTCAGTACCATCAGCAGCATTTCAGGCCTTGGAGCCCCGGGCTGTGTGTGTGTGTGTGTGTGTGTGTGTGTGGGTGTGTGGGTGTGAGTGTGTGTGTGTATGTGTATATGTGTGTGTGTGTGTGTGTGTGTGTGGGGGTGTGGGTGTGTGTGTGTGTGTGTGGGTGTGTGTGTGTGTGTATGTGTGTGTGTGTGTGTGTGTGTGCTGCAGTCTGCAGGTCAGCTGCCTCTCAAACCATACCAGGACCGCACAGACAGCAGAACCACACAGACAGCAGAATCACACAGACAGCAAAACCACACAGCAGAACCGCCCAGCAGAACCACACAGCAGAACCGCCCAGCAGAACCACACAGACAGCAGAACCACACAGACAGCAAAACAGCACAGACAGCAAAACCACACAGCAGAACCGCCCAGCAGAACCACACAGACAGCAAAACAGCACAGACAGCAGAACCGCCCAGCAGAACCACACAGACAGCAGAACAGCACAGACAGCAGAACCGCCCAGCAGAACCACACAGACAGCAGAACAGCACAGACAGCAGAACCACACAGCAGAACCGCCCAGCAGAACCACACAGACAGCAGAACCACACAGCAGAACCACACAGACAGCAGAACAGCACAGACAGCAGAACCACACAGCAGAACCGCCCAGCAGAACCACACAGACAGCAGAACCACATAAACAGCAGAACGGCCCAGACAGAGGAGGGAAAGGGGAAAAACATAAAAAACAAATTATGATCAGGAAATTAAGCCACTTCTGAGGACCAGTTACACTGATTTATGGGATTAATTTGTCTCAAACGATGATTTAGGCTGAATATTCATCTCTGGGGGGAAAGCCACACATGTCCGCGTGCAGCAGAGCGAGACTCCTCTCTGACAGATACAAATCTGCCCCTATTATCTGGACAGAGTAGTGGAGAGGCTCAGACTCCATGGCACAGATCAGAGCAGCTTCCGAACGCACCCCTGGCAATCTGGAGAAAGGGAATTATGGCTCATTAGCAATCACCTGGAAAAATAAGGCATACATGACATTTAAAAAAATCTATAAAACAGAATGGAAAACAGTACATTAGCACTGCTGAAATGGAACAGCATTACAGAATGAGCATAAAACCTGCTTATTAAAATCAATAAATCTAAATATCTAAAGATTAATGAACTCATCTCAAAATTAGTACCTGACAAATGCTAGCACTGGAGGCCTTAATTGCACCATTAATTCTGGGCAGACGGGGTTTTTATCAGGGGCTGAGAGCCTCTGTGCACACACCCAGGGCCCAGACACAAGGCCAGTGCTGTGCTCCAGCCAATGAGTCACTGTTATTACTGCATCTGGAATCAATCAACCACTTAATTAGTCCTGCAGCCAATCGGATTTAACACTAGATTAATCAATCAATCAGGCAATCAGAGACAGGGCAGGGGGTGGGGGTGGGGGTGGGGGCTAGGGGGCGGGGCCAGGGGCCGGGTGGGCACGGGAGGATCCTGGCACAGAGCCCAGCTCACTCAGACCGTCGTCTCCACCACAGAGAGACGCTCCACTGATTCAGAGCTTCAGATTAGCCCAATGAGGCGACTGGATTACAAGACCAAGCCTGAGCTCCCAGAATCCCCCAAAAAACTGACCCACGGGATCTCAGCCAATCAGACCCACCACACACAGCTGATCCACAGGACCTCAGCCAATCAGACCCACTCAACACAGCTGATCCACAGGATCTCAGCCAATCAAACCCAGCCAATGCACAACCAATCCACTGGACCTCACCCAATCAGAACCGCTCAACAGAGAAATGATTGAGGTCTGTTTCTGTGGGGGAGGGGTACGTTGGGGGGTGCAGCAGTCCTTGATAAGTCAAGAAGGCCAGACATTCAAAATATACACACCAGGGCCTTGGAGAGGCCTTTGGAGGGGCAAGTGTTGAAAGTGAATATTTTGCCACACCCAGTTATTGTACAGAATATATTTTTTCAAAATGATTTAAAGAAACTAATGACAACAACAATAATAATACATGTCTTTTAAAATCAAATCTAAGGAGCACTTTTGGGCAAAACGGACAAGTGCTCAGGCAACTGACAAAGGGAAAGCAGAGAGGCTAACTGACAAAGGGAAAGCAGAGAGGGTAACAGACAAAGGGAAAGCAGAGAGGGTAACTAACAGAGGGAAAGCAGAGAGGGTAACTGACAAAGGGAAAGCAGAGAGGGTAACTGACAAAGGGAAAGCAGAGAGGGTAACAGACAAAGGGAAAGCAGAGAGGGTAACTGACAGAGGGAAAGCAGAGAGGCTAACTGACAGAGGGAAAGCAGAGAGGGTAACTGACAGAGGGAAAGCAGAGAGGGTAACAGACAAAGGGAAAGCAGAGAGGGTAACTGACAGAGGGAAAGCAGAGAGGGTAACTCACAAAGGGAAAGCAGAGAGGGTAACAGACAAAGAGAAAGCAGAGAGGGTAACTGACAGAGGGAAAGCAGAGAGGGTAACTGACAAAGGGAAAGCAGAGAGGGTAACTGACAAAGGGAAAGCAGAGAGGGTAACTGACAGAGGGAAAGCAGAGAGGGTAACAGACGGGACCACAGCTGAGAATCTGCCATGACACAGCTCGAGCTCCCGCCCACACGGCGAATCACACGACTCGTGAGTCGCCACATGTACCCCCCCCCCCCCCGACCCCCCACCCCCCAACCCCCACCCCAGGCACTACACTCACTTTTAAGAGGATGGCCCCTCGGGTGCACACACACACAGTGCCTTTGAATCTGACACTTCTTTAAACCCGGAATAAGACATACGATGACTATTTCATGCAACCTGTCAATCAGCTTGAGGTGTCTGATATGGCACTTCTCCTCCGAGCAGCAGCCATGGAATCCCAAGAGTCACTGCATTACCACTCCGCTTGGCTGCGTCTCCTAGCAACAGGCAGTGGGCGCAGGGCCTTGTTGGTGGGGCTGGTGTGGGTGTGGGGGTGGGGGTGAGGGTGGGGGTGGGGGTGGGCGAGGGGGTGAGGGTGGGGGGTGGGGGGTGGGGGTGACGGTGGGCGAGGGGGTGGGGGTGGGGGGTGGCGGTGACGGTGGGCGAGGGGGTGGGGGTGGGGGTGAGTGTGGGTGTGGGCGTGAGGGTGGGCGTGGGGCTGGGGGTGACGGTGGGCGAGGGGGTGAGGGTGGGGGTGGGGTGTGGGGGTGAGGGTGGGGGGCTGGGGGGGGCGGGTTGTGTACGCTGATACACACTATACTGCCCTGCTGAAGGCAGCAATGCTTCATTAGGACTCCAGCACTGCCACAGGTGCTGGACCTGAGGATAACGATGGTGACAGGTGATGGTGAGGCAGTGTGGCAGTCTGGCGGTCTGGCGTTCTGACTCACACTCTGTCTTCAGAGCCACAGACTCACGCTGATGTCCGGAGGGCGACCCCAGTCACTGGCCCCTCCTCCCTCCGTTCCACGCTCTGTACAGATCTACCATCGCTGCCTGCTCCTGGTGCACCTGAGCTGAACACACACACACACACACACACACACACACACACATATACACACTC
>NC_049201.1:762500-827500 GCF_013347855.1 Anguilla anguilla
TGATCAGGCAGTGCAACAGTACAAAGATCTCACCAGAGGCACATGCACAAATAAGGTACATCCTGAATGGATATCAGGAAGCGTTTCTTTACACAGAGAGTTTTCACTGTGTGGAGCAGGGCGCTAGCTCATGCAGTACAGGCAAAAGAGCCTCCTCTTGACACAGTGCTGGAGAGGAGAAATGTAGAGGAGCAGAGAGGAGCAGGAGGAGTAAGGAGGAGAGAGGAGCAGGGAAGAGCAGAGGGGAGTGGGGAGGAGGAGAGAGGAGCAGAGAGGAGCAGGAGGAGAGAGGAGCAGGGAGGAGCAGAGGGAAGTGGGGAGAAGGAGAGGAGCAGGGAGGAGCAGGAGAAGTAAGGAGGAGGAGAGAGGAGCAGAGGGGAGTGGGGAGGAGGAGAGAGGAGCAGGGAGGAGCAGAGGGGAGTGGGGAGGAGTGGAAAGGAATGAAGAAGGACAGAGAGGAATAGAAAGGAGAAGGGGGAACAGGGAGTGGCAGGGAAGAACATGGAGGAGCAGGAAGCAGGAGGGAGGAGCAAGGAAGAACAGGGAGGAGCTGGGAGGAGCAGGGAAGAACATGGAGGAGCAGAGAGGGGCAGGGAGGAGCAGGGAGGGGCAGCGAGGAGCAGGGAGGAGCAGGGAGGGGCAGGGAGGAGCAGGGAGGAGGAGGGAGGAGCAGGGAAGAACAGGGAGGAGCAGGGAGGAGCAGGGAGGGGCAGGGAGGAGCAGGGAGGAGCAGGGAGGGGCAGGGAGGGGCAGGGAGGGGCAGGGAGGGGCAGGGAGGAGCAGGGAGGGGCAGGGAGGGGCAGGGAGGAGCAGGGAGGAGCAGGGAGGGGCAGGGAGGAGCAGGGAGGAGCAGGGAGGAACAGGGAGGAGCAGGGAGGGGCAGGGAGGAGCAGGGAGGGGCAGGGAGGAGCAGGGAGGAGCAGGGAGGATTTGGGGTTTGTGAGGAGCGCTGACGTGTTTAACGTAGCTTCTCTGCATTCTGTCCTGTGAGGCTTCTGGCTCATGTACCAGGTGTTCCTGCTTGTTCTCGGGAAGAGTGGGGGGGAGGGGGGGGTCTCTGTGATCCCAGAACTGAGCACACGCTCCCGCTGTAATTCTTACATATGGTTACAATTAGCCAGTTAGGATAATTGGGGCTTAGTGTGGCTGTACATGGCCTGTGGGATTTGACGCCTTTAGGGTTTTGGTGACTCTAATGTGGCTGTCATCCAAAAGCACTCAAACACTGACTGAATGCATGGAGCGGCAAGCTCTGCAGTCTGCTGCAGACGTGCTATAGGCTCATTAGCGTAGACTGCCACTGCAGGGTCTGCTGTAGACGTGCTAAAGGCTCCTCAGCGTAGACTGCCCCTGCAGGGTCTGCTGCAGACATGCTAAAGGCTCCTCAGCGTAGACTGCCCCTGCAGGGTCTGCTGCAGACGTGCTAAAAGCTCATTAGCGTAGAATGCCACTGCAGGGTCTGCTGTAGACGTGCTAAAAGCTCATTAGTGTAGACTGCCCCTGCAGGGTCTGCTGCAGACGTGCTATAGGCTCATTAGCGTAGACTGCCACTGCAGGGTCTGCTGCAGACGTGTTAAAAGCTCATTAGCGTAGACTGCCCCTGCAGGGTCTGCTGTAGACGTGCTATAGGCTCATTAGCGTAGACTGCCCCTGCAGGGTCTGCTGTGGACGTGCTATAGGCTCTTTAGCGTAGACTGCCCCTGCAGGGTCTGCTGCAGACGTGCTATAGGCTCATTAGCGTAGACTGCCACTGCAGGGTCTGCTGTAGACGTGCTATAGGCTCTGCTGTAGCAGCAGCTGTTAGGCGCACAGAGCAAAGAGCTGTGTAACACAAACACACTAACAGCATGTTCTGCTGCACTGTCACACAGGAACCACAGCTACACCTTACTGCACAGTTACAGGCACAGCTACACTGTACAGCACAGCTACAGGCACAGTTACACCGTACAGCACAGCTACAGGCTCAGCACAGAATCACAGCTACACCTTACAGCACAGCTACAGGCACAGTTACACCGTACAGCACAGCTACAGGCACAGTTACACCGTACAGCACAGCTACAGGCTCAGCACAGAATCACAGCTACACCGTACAGCACAGCTACAGGCTCAGCACAGAATCACAGTTACAGGCTCAGCACAGAATCACAGCTACACTGTACAGCACAGCTACAGGCTCAGCACAGAATCACAGCTACAGGCTCAGCACAGAATCACAGCTACACTGTACAGCACAGCTACAGGTACAGCACAGCTACAGGCTCAGCACAGAATCACAGCTACACCGTACAGCACAGCTACAGGCTCAGCTACACCGTACAGCACAGCTACAGGCACAGCACAGAATCACAGCTACACCGTACAGCACAGCTACAGGCTCAGCACAGAATCACAGCTACACCGTACAGCACAGCTACAGGTACAGCACAGCTACAGGTAAATGGTTCTGAGACCGCTGTGATGCCAGATTGATCTATACACCTGTAATCTAACCGGCCACACAGCCAACAGCCATTTTCAAGCAAACACCAATATCACCTACATTTTATTTTTATGGCTTTGAAGGCAAAACCCCATGATGAAAGCTTCTATTGTGCAGCAATGCAGTGATAATCTTTAATGAGAGAGAGACCACAGACGCCTTCTGCCACACATCGCCTATGAAGGTCTCACAGTGACCCTACGGTCATTATTCACTTTATTATTCAGTTTTAATGTCATCAGATACGGCCAGCCCCACAACCCCTCTCTCTCTTCTGTCTGCCCAGCTAAGATCAGCCACGTTCAGCAGAAATATATATTTATGCAAATTAAATGCAAATGGTATGCAAATGAAAGACGTGTCTGGATAAAGTGTTACCATGACAGCAAATTGAGAAACAACAGGTTCAAAATTCCCCTCCCCCCCAATCACTGAGAACCAGAATCTTCTTTCAGCATCATGTTAAATTATACACAGACCAAAATATGATTTAATAACTTTATTTTCTGTTCATGCTAAGCACTGACAAATCACGCATGATTTTTCCAAGTAAGACTCAAACTAGGAGGTGTTAGACTGAACACGAAGCCAGTGTTAAGCAAGGAGGTGTCAAAGGCAGTGTAATATCAGCGTTAAACTGGAAGGTGTTCGAGTAAAGATCAAGGCAGCATCCTATTAATTCTCACGAAATGGAATCATTCCTTCTAATAGAATCTGCACATTTGACATTTCGCAATCATATAAACCCACACAACATTGGGGGCAATAATGGAATGCGGTACGGATGGCTGTAGCGGTGTGCGGTACGGATGGGTGAAACAGAGTGCGGTACAGATGAGTGTAGCGGTGTGCGGTACAGATGGGTGTAGCGGTGTGCGGTACAGATGGGTGTAGCGGTGTGCGTTAAGGATGGGTGACGCGGTGTGCGGTATGGATTGATGTAGCAGTGTGCGGTACAGATGGGTGTAGCGGTGTGCGGTACAGACAGGTGAAACAGTGTGCGGTACAGATGGGTGTAGCGGTGTGCGGTAATGGACGGGTGAAATGGTGTGCGGGACGGATGTGTGAAACGGTGTGCGGTATGGACGGGTGTAGCGGAGTGCAGGACGGATGGGTGTAGCGGTGTGCGGTACAGACAGGTGAAACGGTGTGCGGTATGGACGGGTGTAGCGGAGTGCAGTATGGACGGGTATAAAGGTGTGCGGGACGGATGGGTGAAACGGTGTGCGGTATGGATGGGTGTAGCGGAGTGCAGTACGGACGGGTGTAGAAGTGTGCGGGACGGACTGGCGTAGTGGTGTGCGGTACAGACAGGTGAAACAGTGTGCAGTATGGATGGGTATATCGTTGTGCGGTATGGACAAGTGAAACGGTGTGCGGTATGGATGGGTATATCGTTGTGCGGTATGGACAAGTGAAACGGTGTGCGGTACGGATATGGCACAGACCCATAATGTTTTCCATGGGATGGAGACCCCGACTGAGACAGAGAGGGTTTATTTACTTTTTTATTTTACCATCACAGAGCGAGTAGAGTCCTCCTCTGCTAGTGCGCTCGCATAATGACTTCCTTATTGGGCATTTCTCATTACAGATAATGGGCCCCTAAAATTCATTTAGAGCAAAATTACAGGGTTGGGAGTATTTAGCGCTTTGGAACATAAACAAAAATAATGAAAAATATTGTTGCAATAATGAGAGCCAAGCACAAAGTAGCCACAAGCCGTCATGGTTCACATCATTAATGTGAGCATGACGACATCTCAAAAAAAACCAAAAAAAACATTAAAAATTTATTCTTGACCATTCCTGATTATCATTATGCATGTCATGGTCACAGGTACCAGACGCCTGCATTCATGTCATAGAAACATCAAATAAATGCTCATTTTTAATGCATCAGCTTTTCATGCACCCACAACATTAATGAAAAAATCTGATGTGTTTTGGCATTTAAGAACTGCAGTGAAAATGACACTGAACGTACATTTTTAATTAATCACTCTCAATTGGAGCATTATTTTGGTTTATGTTTGTCTCAATTGAATTTTTCCCTATTGAAAATTTCAGATCAAACAGACTCAAAAATTCACAAGAATAATCAGCTTCAATATTTTATGATTATAAAATATAATAAGGTGGAAACCACAAGTTCTTGAAAATCATTTCCTGGAAATTGTCCCAGGTTGTGTCCTGACTCTTCCGCAGTTTCCAATCACTGAAGATGGTTCCAATATCGGCCTATAGACATGATGCTGAATATCTGCCAAATCTCAAATCGTCCAGAACTCCACAGAAATGACTGCATCATAACTAACCCCAGCTGATGAATAGCTTTTTTTTTTTTTTTTTAAAGAATGTTGTCAGCCCAGCTATAGCTCACTGGAATAAGATTCTCAGATCTGCAGAACAAAAATCCCTGAAATTAATGCAGCAGCACTCGCTCGGACCCCTGAAACACAGCGCGTAGACCCCTGAAATACTGCGCATATATCCCTGAAGTACAGCGCTTAGACCACTGAAATACCGCACGTATACCACTGAAATACTGTGCATATATCCCTGAAGTACAGCACATAGACCCCTGAAATACTGCGCATATATCCCTGAAGTACAGCGCTTAGACCACTGAAATACCGCACGTATACCACTGAAATACTGTGCATATATCCCTGAAGTACAGCACATAGACCCCTGAAATACTGCGCATATATCCCTGAAGTACAGCGCTTAGACCCCTGAAATATCGCGCGTAGAACCCTGGAATACCACACTTAGACCCCTGAAATACCTCGCTTAGACCCCTGAAATACAGCATATATACCCCTGACATACCGCGCGTAGACCCCTGAAATACCACACGTAGAATCCTGGAATACCGCGCTTAGACCCCTGAAATACCTCGCTTAGATCCCTGATATACAGCACATATACCCCTGACATACCACACGTAGACCCCTGAAATACCACGCGTAGAACCCTGGAATACCGTGCGTAGACCCCTGACATACAGTGCTTAGACCCCTGAAATACAGCGCTTAGACCCCTGAAATACCGCGTGTAGACCCCTGACATACAATGCATACCCCCCCGGAATACCGTGCGTAGACCGCTAAAAGAACAATGAAACGCCTGTGTGAACACATACATGCGCCGAACATGCGCCCTATATTAGCTGTGCTTATGTGAAATGCGTGTGCGTATATATAATCTGTGATTTATGAAACGTGTGTCTGTGTGCAGGTCTATATGTGCTTTATGAAATATGTGTGTGCGTATATGAAATCCAATAATTTCCTCTCACAGAATGATGTCACGATGCGAGGGGTCAAGTGGAGGCTCATGGGTAATGAAGGTTAAGGGCTAATGCCACACACCTGCCCCCCCCCAATTGCTTTAACAGCACCCGACCCCCCCCCCCGTGTGAATTTACAGACCTGTACAATGTTGATGTTAAATTCAGTACAAAAGGTCTAACGGAAATCATTATTGCGTATATAGAAATGAATATTAGTTGAATTCTAAAAATAATAAGTGCACAGTTTCCCCCCTCCCATCCCCGCTAACTACACAGTTAAACAGCTCCAGTAAACGCACATCAAGGCTAATGAAAGCCCTGCGATTCGCACAAGCCTTTCAGCACACCGGCTGCACTGAACAGGAAGAAACAGAACACAACAGATCGCAGATAAAAATGATGAAAAGCATAAACTCAGTCTGCTGCCCTACGAGGCCATTCCCACACACAAAACAACTCCACATGGCAACAGTATCCAGGGCGGCTGTTTCTGCTCTCGGGTAAAACCGTGTGCTTGTGGAGCTCTGAGGTAAACTCTTATCATCCTAAAGAGAGACAGAGAGCAGACCAGGCCAGAGGAGAGGGCTGGGGTTAGGGTTAATCCGGGATAATCCAGCATCCCGACGCACGTCACATAATCAGCAGGACTGCGGGAGTTTCGTGTTCATCCCACATGCATTATCTACCTGAGTGATGCACAAAGCAAGAGTCTTAAGAAAGATTCTTAGCCATCGAGGATTTATTTCTCCGATTTATTTGTAGATTATAAAGTGTTTGAGCTCATTACTCGGGTGGTCCTGCTGTTCTTACAGCAGACTAACCCATTCAGCTATGAGACATTCTTATACACAGGCCCAGTGCAGCCAGTCAGCCACTACAATACAATAATACAACCAAGAAACAGCAAGCAGCCCTGCCGGGGTTTCGTAAACACGGAGAACACACTGCACTTTTAACCTTAACCCATCACCCAAACCAGGAGAACACACTGCACTTTTAACCTTAACCCATCACCCAAACCAGGAGAACACACTGCACTTTTAACCTTAACCCATCACCCAAACCAGGAGAACACACTGCACTTTTAACCTTAACCCATCACCCAAACCAGGAGAACACACTGCACTTTTAACCTTAACCCATCACCCAAACCAGCCATTTCACTGCCCATTCATAAACGGTCAACAGGCTGCAACATCCGCTGCCTTCTATCCCTCAATCAAACCAACCAGCAAAAGGCTGAAGGTCAAGTTGTACCGTTTTGAAACATAAGTAGAATATGGTGGACTATCTTATCACAATGCATAAACGTTTTATGAATCTAGGTTTCAATGAATTCACACTATTCACTGAAAAGTTTTAAAAATGCCAGAGTTGTAGGTTCTCCCTGCATGAGAAGCTGTCGTTGATGTTGATAAGAGTGTCCCTTCGACAGGCCTGTGGGTTACAGCTTGCAGTGATCGCACCGGTTCCTCTGGGTGATATAAGCAGAATCTCATTATGTCCCAAAGATAGACAATGTTCCTCCTTATTCAGTGCAACTCATAACGAGCAGCACAGTAAAATGTGAATTATTTTGATTAAAGGATTCGTGTAAGAGAATTCATAAAGAGAATTTAATTGATACAGGCATAAATGAAAAAATCTCACTGTGCTAAATTATATTATGTAAAAATATGTTTTCTTAATCTTATAATGACCACTTATTCGACTTAAGGCTTGAAAAATAATTTAAAGAAAATAAATTAATCAAATGTACAAAATATAGCATGAGAAGATGAAATGCAAAGCTAAAAGCTTTATTATTTCAAGCAGAATGAGAATTTCCCAGAGCCAAACTCTCATTACAGTAAGACATGTTAATTATCTAACATTCATTTAGCAGAAGCTGATATCAAAATTCATATACATAGCACATTCATATAGTAGCAGTGATGTATATGCAGTTACATTACGGAAGGATCAGGGCAGCTGTGTGACTGCGTGTGATTGCATGTGACATGACACACACGTGTAAGTTCTTGTGACTGTGTTAATTGTGTGTGACAGTGTGTGACTGAGTGTAACTGTGTGTAACTGTGTGTGACAGTGTGTAACTGTGTGTGACTGTGTAACTGTATGTAACTGTGTGTGACAGTGTGTGGCTGTGTGTAACTGTGTGTGACAGTGTGTAACTGCGTGTAACAGTGTGTGGCTGTGTGTAACTGTGTGTGACAGTGTGTGGCTGTGTATGACTGTGTGTAACTGTGTGTGGCTGTGTATAACTGTGTGTAACTGTGTGTGACAGTGTGTGGCTGTGTGTAACTGTGTGTGACAGTGTGTGGCTGTGTGTAACTGTGTGTGACAGTGTGTAACTGCGTGTAACTGTGTGTGACAGTGTGTGACTGTGTAACTGTGTCTCCTGTTTTAGATTATTTCTTGTACAGTAAGCCACTCATTCTCAAATCCAAGTCAGTGAATCATGACAGAGATGATGAACGATAACAGGGACACTAATGATAAACATTAGAAAAATGCACTAGTTCAGCAGCAAGCTCACTAGCAAGGGGGAAAAGGACTGTGGAGATCTCAGAACACAATTACACGCAAAAGGCGAACAAACGCCATCTCATTAAAGATCTTCATCTGCTCTTTTTCATTCTTGGACTTGACTGCTTAGCAGACGTTTGGGGTGCAATTAAACAGCATGCGGGAGCTGGCAGGCTCATACAGACAGATTGATCTTTTCCAGCAGGGGTTCGTCTCCAGACAGAATGAAACACCGGTCAGCTTTTCATGCAGAGAGCTTCAGAACCACGGACAGCACCAGTCCCTCTCTACAGGGAGAAGTAGGGACAGCTCTTCACCCACATACACTGCATCTCTACTCTGAGGCTATGTTTGGCTCTGGTAGAGAGTGTTGTGTTTGGTTCTGGTAGGGAAGGCTGTTTGAGGGATATTGAGCCCTGTTTCCTGACAGGGAGGAGTGAGACTTGGTGTTCCTTTGAGAGATTATTTCTACTTTTGTTGTGCCTGCTTATTACATTTTCTGAGCTGTACTGAAAAAAATAAAGCTTCTGTCTGCTGCCTCTTCTCCCCTGCCCACTGGATCCGTCAGACACACAAAGACAACCACATGTACACAAAGAATCAAATTAAAGAGAAAACAAGAAGAGACGCCAGAGATTAGAGCTCAAATCTGGATCAGAGTCTGATGAGGTGCAGAGCAGAGGGATGATTAAAATCCCAAACCTGCTGGGCAGCGTTCTTTTTATTTTACTTTTTCTTTCCAATCACCTGCACACCCACCCACATCCATGCAAGGAACATGGCACCTTAAACATGTGACTCACCCAACAGACCACACAGTACTACAGGAGAGCCAGTGGCTGTTTTACACCCTACAGACCACACAGTACTACAGAAGAGCCAGTGACTCTTTTACACCCTACAGACCACACAGTACTACAGGAAAGCCAGTGACTATTTTACACACACGGTAAGGGGCTTGACTGTCTGAGTAACTCTATAGGGTCCAGCCTGTGTATTTGGTAAGAGTATGTACGTTTAATGGTTTTGTAGCTTAAATAATAATGCTAACAGGACATTAAGTTACAGAGCGAAGAGAAAAATCCATTTCACAGATGTAATTACGTTACACAATCAGGAGCTGATGGGCAGTGTTTACTGCTTTTTATCAACACGGCAACTGACACAGCTGTAACTCCTACAGAGACACACACACACACACACACACACACACACACACACACACACACACACACACACACACACACACACCCACCCAAAGGTAATACTACTCTACTACAGGCCCAGAGACACACACACACGCAAAGGTGATACTACTCTACTACAGACAGACAGACAGACACACACACACACACACACACACACACACACAAACAAGGTAATACTACTCTACTACAGGCTCAGAGATACACACACACACACACAAAGGTAATACTACTCTACTACAGACCCAGAGACACACACACACACACACACACACACACACAAAGGTAATACTACTCTACTACAGATCCAGAGACACACACACACAAAGGTAATGCTACTCTACTACAGACCCAGACACTACACACACACACACACAAGGTAATACTACTCTACTACACACACACACACACAAAGGTAATACTGCTCCACTACAGGCTCAGAGATACACACATACACACACACACACAAAGGTAATACTACTCTACTACACACACACACACACACACAAAGGTAATACTACTCTACTACACACACACACAAACAAGGTAATACTACTCTACTACACACACATACACACACACACAAAGGTAATACTACTCCACTACAGGCTCAGAGATACACACACACACACACAAACACACAAAGGTAATACTACTCTACTACACACACACACACAAAGGTAATACTACTCTACTACACACACACACACACAAAGGTAATACTACTCTACTACACACACACACACACAAAGGTAATACTACTCTACTACACATACACACACACACACACACACACACACACACACACACACAAAGGTAATACTACTCTACTACACATACACACACACACACACACACACACACACACACACAAAGGTAATACTACTCTACTACACACACACACACACACACACATACACACACACACACACAAAGGTAATACTACTCTACTACACACACACACACACACACACACACACACACACACACACACACAAAGGTAATACTACTCTACTACACACACACACACACACACATACACACACACACACACACATACACACACACACACACACACACACACACACACACACACACAAGGTAATACTACTCTACTACACACACACACACACACATACACACACACACACACACACACAAGGTAATACTACTCTACTACAGGCTGAAGAATCCTTGTTCGTCTCGTGTAATCGACACCCAGCGGGTGGATCTGCACAGGCCTTCTGCTTGGAGGTCACCATGTACAACACCGAGGTCAGAATTCTGCCTGACAGTAAACAATGCCCTGCATCAGAATGCACCCAGTCGCCAGGCAACCAAACACAAGTACTGCGTCATCATACTATCAAACACAAGTACAGCATCACCACCCAACCAAACACAAGTACAGCATCACCACCCAATCAAACACAAGTACTGCTGAGTTATGAAAGTGGGTCCAGGCTGTGTTAGCCCTTAATGAACTCCTCCATAAATAATTAGCATGAACTAATGGAGATGCAGATGTGAAACGCAGCCAGATTATGAATTTAAATCCAAAGCTCTCATGGAGCTGAGAAGGCAGCGCACTTCATCCTCTGATTAATAAAGTTATGATGTGGCAGGGATGAAATATTTATTTCCATTTTAAAAAAATACTCTGGTTGATACATTCCCTCATTTCCGGGCAAAGTGATCATTCTTTTCAGTGAACAGGCTTTGAATAAACAGCCTTCTTCCACACCAATGCTGGTCTACTGCTTTCTCTCTGAACGCACCCGTTTATCTGTGGTCATTGGCACAGTCCACACCAATGCTGGTCTACTGCTTTCTCTCTGAACGCACCCGTTTATCTGTGGTCATTGGCACAGTCCACACCAATGCTGGTCTACTGCTTTCTCTCTGAACGCACCCGTTTATCTGTGGCCATTGGCACAGGAGGCCTTCAGTGTACAGTGTGCTGGAAAGCAGGAAGTTCAATACTTATTGATAAGAATGTGTGAAAGAGTCAGAATTATGGTAGAAAAAGGAAGCAAATCAAGTGTAAACAAATGCTGAACCATTTATATAAATGTCTATACCATAAGAGGTGGGAGTTAAAATAAAAGGCACATTTAGATTTCTCATGGATAGTTACACACACACACACAAACTGCAGTTACAGCTCCAGTTCACGAGTGGCCAAAGCAACACCATTGGCAACCATGACTACATTTCAACACCATTAGTGACCATGACTACATTTCAACACCATTAGTGACCATGACTACATTTCAACACCATTAGCAACCATGACTACATTTCAACACCATTAGTGACCAAGGCTACATTTCAACACCATTAGCAACCATGACTACATTTCAACACCATTAGTAACCATGACTACATTTCAACACCATTAGCAACCATGACTACATTTCAACACCATTAGTGACCATGACTACATTTCAACACCATTAGTAACCATGACTACATTTCAACACCATTAGCAACCAAGGCTACATTTCAACACCATTAGCAACCATGACTACATTTCAACACCATTAGTAACCATGACTACATTTCAACACCATTAGCAACCATGACTACATTTCAACACCATTAGCAACCATGACTACATTTCAACACCATTAGCAACCATGACTACATTTCAACACCATTAGCAACCATGACTACATTTCAACACCATTAGCAACCATGACTACATTTCAACACCATTAGTAACCATGACTACATTTCAACACCATTAGTAACCAAGACTATATTTCAACACCGTTAATAACCATAAATGCATTTCATAGAGAGCTTCTACAAGGCCACGGTTGAGTGACAAACACATTGCGGTTAAATACAGAACACCAGTTTCACATGTACATGTGCGTGCGTGTATGTGTGTGTGCATGTGCGTGTACGTGTGTGTGTCCGTGTGCGTGTGTTTGAGCATGTGCGTTTGTGTGTGCCTACATGCATGCGTGTGTGTGCGTGTGAGTGCGAGTGTGTGAGAGAGTGCGCGTTTGTGTGTGTGTATGTGCGTGTGTGTGAGAGAGTGTGTATGTGTGTATGTGCGTGTGTGTGAGAGAGTGTACATGCTTATGCGTGTGTGCATCCATTCTCATGTTTATTTTCTGAAGGTTGTGGTCGGGCTTGAATACGCAGCAGCTGATTGGCTGGAGAATGCCTGTAGTGAGTGCTTCCATACGGGATGTTTATGAGATTCTGCTGAAGACCTGTTCAGCACCGCCCATCAGGAAGTGCCACTGTGAGCTGGAAGCTCATGGTGAAAATGCTGCCTGTTAGGGTTAGGGTTAGGGTTCTCCTGAAGCAGTGAGCGGGCAGCGTGTTTCGGGTTAGGGTTAGGGTTAGGGTTGGAGAAATGGAGACTTCAGATGCACTGAGACAGGCAGGCTTGACCTCTGACCTCAGAAAGCACCGTGCTGAAGAGATGCTCCCTGCCTACTCTGACACAAGCGGCATTCTTGGGACTGCACCAAATCAAAGAACAAAGAAGAAGAGTAAGAACAACAATAACGATAATAATATTAACTAATTAATTAATTAATTAATATATAACTGTTTGGAAAGTGCTTTAAATATCAGGTACTGAAAAGCACGACATAAACAAAGTTATTATTAACCATAAACAATAAGCAACAACAACAACAACAATAGAGGGAAGAAGAAGGATACTGAATTCACAGAATAAAACTCTTCTCATGCTCTGAAAGAGCTTTGGTGTTTGACCTTTAAGCTGTTTGTCGAAGTGAGAACGCTGAGACAGGACTCCCGCCCGTTCAGTTCATTAGAATTTCATCGTCCTGGCAACCGACACTCTAGGGTCATGTGATGTGCAGGAGAAGTTTGTTTTTTATGAGATATCACCTTCACTGTTGATTTTATCTGTTTAACAGACACCCCATGCCACTGTGTGTTTACATACTGAGCAGTTTAAAGAGCGGGGGACTCACTGAAGGAACAATCACTGTCCCACTCTGGATTTAAACCTGCAAACACCCAGCAAGACTACACCAAGCTGAAACCCTGCATGCACAATTCTGTAAAAATATACTACAGTACAAAGAAATGCCCGACAATGCATGCAGGGCTGAATTAGGAAGATTTCCGATTCTCATTCAAATTCAAAAAAGGGAGTTTCAATTTTATTGAACATCTAAAAATGAGTTGCTCTGGATAGGAGCGTCTGCCAAATGTCTGTAATGTAATGTAATGTAATGAGTCCAACAAACTCCAAACAATTGATGGCACTCCAAACCAAGAGCTCAGCCCAGAAAAGTGTCCCCTCAGTCAGCTGGTTATTAACCTATATCAACAAATATTAACACACACTAATAAAAACCAGCTTCAGATCTGCACTGCTTCTCAACTGCCCAGTAGAGTCAACCAAATTATAAAACACATCAAAAGCTCCTATCTGGACCATTGGAACAAAGAAACACGATCCCAAAATAAACTGAATTGTTATCGGGCCCTAAACAGAAAATACACACTGGCAGAGCATGATCCTGACGCAGTGCAGCTCAGTGACGAGTGACGAGGATAAGCTCTCGCAGAATGCTTACTGGAGGATCTTCTGTGAATGAGTTTTAATGAACTGCCAGTTTGCACTGAATAGAGGTGCTGGCATCCATGGCAGCTGCCAGCATATCATTTAGATGCCCCCCCTCCTTCTGCCCCCCACCCCACCCCACCCCATCCCCTACAGGCCAGAGCAGGACTGCACACGCATGCATACATGCACACATACACACACGCACGCACGCACACACACACACGCAAGCACGCGCGCGCGCACGAATGCACGCACGCGCACGCACACACACACACACACACACACATACACATGCGCGCGCAGTCAGCAGCACAGCATGTCATGAGGATGGGCTAGAGCAGGTTAGAAATGATGACCGAACTCATTTCATCTGAAAAGTGGTCGCCTCACACTTCCTGAAAAGGCGCTTGACAGATCCCAGCATGCACAGTGGCCACCAGAGCCCCGCGGGTGAGAAACGCAGTTATTTTAGGAAAGACGCAGGACTCTTATCTGCTCAGACAGCCTCTGCTGAGGCATTACTGCCACATTCTGTTAGAATCCTGACACACATTCAGCGTGTAAAGGTTAATCTGAGACCAGCAGGAAGGCACTGAGAGGCACAGAAGCTCTGAGTCATCATGGCTGTAGATCACGGGGTGAGTGGAGCTACGCTCCTCCAGAACCCCCCCCCACCCCCGCCCCTGCCCCCCACCCCCGCACCCCCACCCCCACCCCCCCTCGCACCCCCCACCCCGCCCCCCACCCCTGCCCCCAGATGAGCTCCACGAGCCCTTTCCAGTATAACTCAATAACTGCCTCAAAAAAGAACGCACCCTAGGTTAAAGAGAGAGAGAAGAGGAGAGAGACGTTCCAGAGGCCAACTGCCCAAAGTTTTGAGGACAGAAGGGCTGCTGGGCGGCCTGTGGAGGTCCCCAGAGGGGCCGACCCCTCAGCCCCGGTGCTGTGCTGCTGCTAGAGCTGCTAGAGCTGCCAGAGCTGCTAGAGCTGCAATCTTCTCAGCCGCGCAATATGGTTATAATGGAGCCATTTAGGAATCCTGATTCCAGGGCCACTCAGCGAGCGCACATCAGCGAGCTCACACTGCCGCAGCTGCTGCTGCCCTACTGGCTGATGACTTATCTAATAACCCGTAAAGGTGGTTTCAATGCCCCCACGCTTTCCTGCCAATGAAAGACGGAGAGAGCAATCTTCTCATCCGTGACCTGGAAGGCATGAGGGCGTTCCTGCAGTTAGGCCTGTGCCAGGGACAAAACGGATGGAAAATAAGACCCTGTGAATGAGAAATGCCAGATGTCTTGTTTTTCTTTTATGCAGTTGGATCTCCCTGATCTAAGACTATTCTCTCCCACAGAGCAAACCTTAACCTATGAAGATAATTTGCGCTGTGACCCTGGTCAGGCTGAAGGTGTTTGTCGGGGAAAGATCCTCTCTACCTGTTCGGCGTATGGAGGTCATTCTGGTAGAACGTTCAGTGCCTGTCGTTGGTTACGCAGTTGCCCCATCGGACCCGGGAGCAGGGTGTGGGTGCCACCCTGAGCTATAGAAGGTGTGGGTGGCCATGTGCAGAGCCAATCCCACGGCAGCGCTCGAACAGGCGCAAGAGCAGAGCAGCCTCTGGAGGGGGGGGGGGGGGGGGTGTAGGACTCCCTGCAGCGAAGCAGAGCCCCAGCGAAACTCTGGGACCCCATTATCATCCATCTCCCGCGAAGCATTGATTCCAGGCGAGCGGTCGATCCTCCTCTAACAGGCCTCTCTGATATGTTTCGCTCTGGAGCTAAGAGACATTTCTCTCTGCTTATTTTCCCAAGGATGGTTCACAGGTCTGAAAACAGGCACGCTGCCAGAACTCTTCTGATGGTCATGAAGTGATAAAAACGGTGATACCCGCCAAGTTCAGAGACATAATTCTGCACTCCCCAGGTCATCCAGGGTGCGAGGGAGACGCATGACCAAGTGTCCGACAGATTTTTATTTTTTTGGTGCTATTTGTCTGCTCACTTGGAGCTCAGGACTTTGAGCCCGGTGAGGATGTCTGTCTCTGTGTCACAGTGATATACAGCATTATGCAGGTTCTCCTGACATTAAAAGCCATTTCAAACCGAAGATAAAACACCAGGAAGGAGGATTTAAAACAAAGGAGGAAGAGGAGGGGGATGCAACTGTTCTGTTTGTTGATTTAAAGTGAGACACCCGCATTATATATCCCTTATATTTATGAAGCGTGCCATGTGAACATTCGAAACCAGTAGTGGGTCCTGCCCTGGGCACACCGTGGCCCTCCACTTCTCTGCTCGACTCATTAAATCCACTCCGGATTCACGGTGTGTGATTCATGTTTGGGGGGGTGGGGGGGGGGGGGGGGGGGGTGGGGATGGTATGGTCCTATGTGGGGACATCAGCATTATATTCTTCACAAAAATACCTAGTAAAACATGTACATTAAAAATATGAAGGCTGAATATGCATAGAAAAGCTTTGGCCTTTCAGAGGTAAGTGCATGAGCTCTATCTCCAGCTATGCTTAGCCATGCTGTAGGACTGGACTACCCCACTGTCCAGGCAATCCAAACTCAAAATGAGCGTTATAAAAGCACCAAAGTCGCTTTGCATAAAACCAGGAATGAACCTCAACATTTTCAGCCACTTAAAGAATTCCATTAGAAATCTGTCACTACTGACCGTGTGGCTCATCCCGATAAATATGAAGATGTTTCTACATGTACTTCTGCAGCAATGGGAATAATAATGAACCCAAACTAATGTTGCTTTGGCAGTGTACTCACTCACTCACACACACACACACACACACACACACACGACTGTTAGATGGACTGTATATCCCAGGACAGTGATAAAGCACTCAAACGCTTGAGATAGTGATAAAGAACTCAAACTCTCAGCGTTTAAAGCGGACAAAAACACCCTGAATGAGGGATGGTGGCCAAAGTTCTGCGGAATCTATCTGAGCGAATCATTGGGCCTGCACTGTGGAAACGCAGACGGGCTGCTCTCTACAAGCAAGGCCCATATTTCAAATCTGCCCCCTGTGCCTGGGTGCCCTAAACACACCCCCACTCTCACACCCATCTACCCAGGACAGGCGTCCGCTCCCACCACCTCAGAGGAGACAGAGCTGCAGTGTGGGGATAGTCTCAGTATCTGCGCAGTGAGCTGCAGTGTGGGGATAGTCTCAGTATCTGCGCAGTGGTACAGAGCTGCAGTGTGGGGATAGTCTCAGTATCTGCGCAGTGGTACAGAGCTGCAGTCTGGGGATAGTCTCAGTATCTGCACAGTGGTACAGAGCTGCAGTCTGGGGATAGTCTCAGTATCTGCGCAGTGGTACAGAGCTGCAGTCTGGGGATAGTCTCAGTATCTGCGCAGTGGTACAGAGCTGCAGTGTGGGGATAGTCTCAGTATCTGCGCAGTGGTACAGAGCTGCAGTGTGGGGATAGTCTCAGTATCTGCGCAGTGGTACAGAGCTGCAGTCTGGGGATAGTCTCAGTATCTGCGCAGTGGTACAGAGCTGCAGTCTGGGGATAGTCTCAGTATCTGCGCAGTGGTACAGAGCTGCAGTGTGGGGATAGTCTCAGTATCTGCGCAGTGGTACAGAGCTGCAGTGTGGGGATAGTCTCAGTATCTGCGCAGTGGTACAGAGCTGCAGTGTTACAGAGCTGCAGTGTGGGGATAGTCTCAGTATCTGCGCAGTGTTACAGAGCTGCAGTGTGGGGATAGTCTCAGTATCTGTGCAGTGGGCTGCAGTGTGGGGATAGTCTCAGTATCTGCGCAGTGTTACAGAGCTGCAGTGTGGGGATAGTCTCAGTATCTGCGCAGTGGTACAGAGCTGCAGTGTGGGGATAGTCTCAGTATCTGCGCAGTGGTACAGAGCTGCAGTGTGGGGATAGTCTCAGTATCTGCGCAGTGGTACAGAGCTGCAGTGTGTCTCCCAGGTTTGACTGAAGGAAATAACAGTGAAAATGAAGGTAAAAGCTGTTGTGGCAGAGGCCGGTGTTAGCGAGGTTAATGCAGTACAGTAGACCTCCGTCTCTTTCTGCTCATAAAATGCCTTAAATGGGCTTCTGGCAAGAGCACTATGACCAGACGCAGGCTATAAATTTCATGTGTGGGGGGAATGCGTTCTTCTGGAGATTGTTCTGGAAATTGTTCTTGTTGTTCTCTCTACGTAGAGACAGCAGAGTGCTCCGAGCCACAGGGCATCAATAAAGCTAAAGCAGACACCCAACAGACTGCAGTCAGAGTCTCCAAATCAGAGTCTCAGAGTCTCAAAGGCAGAGTCTCAGAGTCTCAAAGGCAGAGTCTCAGAGTCTCCAAATCAGAGTCTCAGAGTCTGCAAAGGGTTTTTTGTCACTCTGCCAAATGCCCCACCTCACAGAGCTGTGCCACAGATGGGGGGGGGGGGGGGGGGCAAAGCAGAATGTAGATTCAAGTGTTGCACACTCTTTATGCAGCACACAATGTTGAAAACATACACACTCGCGCGCACACACACACTCACTCATTCTCTCTCTCACACATACACACACACACACACACACATATACACACAGTGCTGTTTCTCATGCGTCTGCTGGGTAATGAGATGTTAAAAACTGAAATCCATCACTCCTCCCCCACCTCCTTGTGGCCTGGAGGCTGATGGGAAATGGGATGAAAGAGGTGTGAGGTGAAAGGCGAGCCGTTGCGAAGCAGGGAGGCGTTTGTTTTGCGCAGGGAGAGGCGGGGAGGCGCGCGGCTCCATCACGCGGGGAGACGCGCGGCTCCATCACGCGTGTAATCGCAGCGATTAGCCTGCGCAGGGAGGGCGGGGGGGCCAAGAGTGCGGTCGGCCCGGAAACGCTGCCACGCCCCTCTCCGCTACGCCACGCCGCGAGAGCGGCAACAAATAAGCTTCTTATTACCAACAACGCACCTGAGCGCGCCAACAACGCACCTGAGCACGCCGACAACGCACCTGAGCGCGCCGACAACGCACCTCAGCGCGCCAACAACGCACCTCAGCGCGCCGACAACGCACCTCAGCACGCCGACAACGCACCTGAGCACGCCAACAACACACCTGAGCGCGCGTGAAAAGGGCCAAATCGAGAAGGGAAATTATCATTAAATGTCAGAATAACCTCCGTTCACATGACTGAAGTGGGGAGATGAGATGACATCATTAGCTGAGATGAGCTGGTGTGCAGACCAGCACAATCCGCATGTCTGATTGGGTGCAGGAAGGGGAGGGAGTGGTTTGATTGGGTGCAGGGAAGGGAGGGAGTGGTTTTATTGGGTGCAGGAGAATGAGAGAGAGATTATTGTGAGGAAATCAAGAGTGTGAAGCATTCCTGTGGTTATAACAGCCTGCACTGGACCAGCCTCCACCTCACTGCCCTGTGATTGCACCTGAAACAGCAGCCATGCTCCACCTGGCCTGTTCCAGCAGAGCCACGTCAGAAATAACCCAGAGGGTGTGAGTGTGTGTGTGTGTGTGTGTGTGTGAGAGAGAGAGTGTGTGTATATGTGTGTGTGTGTGTATGTGTGTGTGTGAGAGAGTGTGTGTGTGTGTGTGTGTGTGAGAGAGAGAGAGTGTGTGTATGTGTGTGTGTGTGTGTGTGTGAGAGTGTGTGTATGTGTGTGTGTGTGTGTGTGTGAGAGAGAGAGAGTGTGTGTATGTGTGTGTGTGTGTGTGTGAGAGAGAGAGTGTGTGTATGTGTGTATGTGTGTGTGTGTGTGTATGAGAGAGAGTGTGTGTGTGTGTGTGTGTGTGTGTGTGAGAGAGAGAGTGTGTGTGTGTGCCTGCGTGCGTGCGTGTGTATGGACATGACAAAAGCATGCTGGTCTGTACCAGACCCAATGGCTCATTTCAGGTCTGGTAGAACCTTCCGGAACAACGGCACATTCCTCTCAGAGCTCTGACACCCAGAGACAGAGGAGTTCTGTAAAGATCCAACAGCTCAATAAAGAACCTGCTATGCAAAGATCTCAGCCTTCTCTGTAATGAACCTGCTCAGTAAAGATCCCTACCTGCTCTTTATCTCCTGTAACCTGCACAGAACTACATAGCTCAGCTTTAGCAGTCACCCTCTGGCAGTTGCATTTAACATAGAAAGTCTACCTTAAGAAGTCCGACCACCTTAAGAAAAAATCCATTATGCACCAGCCTGCACCGGTATCCACAACAGCAGCTATTTTACCCGAGAATTTGGTTGATGGATGCAGTGAATTTACTTCTGACTGCTTTGTGCTTTGTCCCAGTACTAATATATACTTTAAGTGATGCAGCAATGCAAAGGAGATTCTGTGTGCCACAATATTCATCTGTGAGGTTTACTGGGATGATCCGAAGTTATCTTCAGTATGCCACAAGGAGTCGGAGCTGAATCTTTCCATTTTTAAACCTAATTCTGCTGTAGATGTAACAGCTTTGCGTTCTCATTAAACTGCTGTTTATTTAAAAGCACACGGCTGTGAACGTTCTGTACAGCTTCTGCAGGTTCAGGCTCGTCTCTGTCCCTTCCACTTCCCCATGCAGGGAGACTCCAGCAGACAGCTGCCTGCAGCACATGGGGGCAAACAGAAAATACCTCATTACTATGCGCTGTGACATCACTGCAACACAGTCATTACTATGCGCTGTGACATCACTGCAACACAGTCATTACTATGCGCTGTGACATCACTGCAACACAGTCATTACTATGCACTGTGACATCACCGCAACACAGTCATTACTATTCATTGTGACATCACTGCAACTCACTCATGACTGCGCATTGTGACATCACAGTAGCACACTCAGTACTGTTCAGGATGATATCACTCACAAGTCTCATTATTCCACCTTATGACATCACTGTAACAGCCTGCTCATTGCGATATCAAAGCAACAAACTCATTAGTGCACATTAGACCATAAACCTGATGAAACAGTTGCCTGCTTGTCCCAGAGCTGGTACAAATGTTCTGACCTGACCAGCCAGGAGGGGGGTGGGGAGGGGGGGCCCACTCTGATGTGCTTTTCCCAGCAATGAGGAGCTGCTTTCACTGCCATTACCTTGGCTCATTAAGCAGCAGCATTAAACCGGCCTGTCTGAAACACACCGACTGCCCCCCCCCCACGTCACCTGCTCTGCACGCTTTCCTCAGAAACTTCCCTAATCTCGACTGACGGCTCCAGCTGAAACGGACAGGCATCGGGGTGATGCTGGGGCGCAGAGTCCTGCCCCAAAACCTTCTGCCGCAATTTCATGCGCAGGAAAATATCGGCCAATCTCAGTCAGTCAGGACAATGAAAAGGCAGCCGGTGCACATTCGGGTGAAGGCAGGCGAGGCGGAGGCTTCCGCAGATACAGCCGCTCTGACTGAGTGACCTGCAGAGCGCCTGGGGCTGCGGGTTCAGCTCCCGTTCTCCCGGCCCACCAGGGCCTAATCACATGCACACACGAGCATTAGCATGCCCCCCCCCCCCCAGCTCGCCCCCCTGCTCACTCACCTGCCCACCTGCTCGCCCCACCACTCGCTCGCCTGTCTGCCTACCTGATGGACCAGGTACACCAATCACAGGGGACTGGAGTGGGAGGGGGAGGGGTCTCCAGAGAGGCGTTAAAGGTGTTAAAGAGATGGACCAGGTGCACCAATCACAGGGGACTAGTGGGGGAGCTGGAGGGGCCTCCTGAGGGGTGTTAAAGAGATGGACCAGTGCAGCCATGATCCTCACGGGCCCAGACACTGAGAAAGGCCGAGGGAAGGATGAACAGAAAACTGAGGAAAGGAAAAGCAGAGAGAGTGTGGAAAAGCCTGGAAGGAAGGGGAGGAAAAGAGCAGATGAGGAAGAGGCGACGCCTGAACAAGCCAGCGGGCTTCTGCCCCAGACGTGTTGAGCTGGGCCTAAGGCGGCAGCCCTGGAGAGACTGCTGGAGTTTCTGCAGCTCAATTAGCGAAGGCGAGAGGGGGGAGGGAAAACAGCCAATCCCAGCGCCACCTGTCAATCAGAGCAGTCAGCGGCAACACGCGGAGACACCGCGAGGAGCCGATCCGAGGAGCCAATCAGGTGGCTCCGCTCCTCTCCAGCGGTTAGGAAGAAAAGCACCGAGTCAGCGAACTTCAGAAGCCTTTTCCCCAGACAAATGAGAACATGAAGACATGAAGACTTCACTCAATAGAGCATTATTTTCTCCTTTAAGGACAAACCCCCCCCCCCCTCCTGCTGACACAGGGGAAGACCACGGGGGCTTTGGGAAGGAGTGTGCACTAGAATGAAAAAATCAGGCAGCCAGGGAACCAGGAAATACAACAAAGAATAAACGCATCTCTCTTTGACAGCTGATCAGAGCAGAGCTGATGTTTGGAAACAAAAGAAGAAAAAGAAAAAGGTCCCTGTGGTGAAAACTGGGCCTGTCAGACACCCCTCCACCCTTACGCCCCTCCTCCTCCCCTCTGTCCCTCATCTCCTCTCCCCCCTTCCCCCCCTCTCCTCCCTTTCTCAGGCTTGGCAGTGAGAGGCAGGACTGTGGTTCTGTGGTTCTGTGGTTCCTGGGTGCCCATCGGAGACGCGTTCATCGTTTCCACAGTCGCCATCACCGCGGCGCTCGAACCGGCTGCCGGAATCGCAGACCTGCCAAACTGACACTCACAATAAAGCCAGAGACGCAGGCTCTCCGTTAAAACCCCAGATCTGTGCTCCAGAGGCGCAGGCTCCCCCTTAAAACCCCAGATCTGTGCTCCAGAGACGCAGGCTCCCCGTTAAAACCCCAGATCTGTGCTCCAGAGACGCAGGCTCGCCCTTAAAACCCCAGATCTGTGCTCCAGAGGCGCAGGCTCCCCCTTAAAACCCCAGATCTGTGCTCCAGAGACGCAGGCTCGCCCTTAAAACCCCAGATCTGTGCTCCAGAGGCGCAGGCTCCCCCTTAAAACCCCAGATCTGTGCTCCTCTCTGCGGTGTTCTGCGCTACATTTCTGCCGGATATGAATGCCGATCGGGGTTTTTCTGCCGAACACACGGCTCGGCCTTCTGCGGCCTGCTTGGCATAACACAGCGTTTTCCATTTCAGAAACATACTGCCAGTCATAACTCAAAACTGTCCATTTTCCCTTCATTAGACTACTCCATCATCGGTTCCATTTTATGGACCTGTCACAATAGCAAAATCTGGGAATTAGCTTAGCAAACAAATTTATAGAAACCTGATGCGTTATATTTGCCACAATTACATTTTTTTCCTGCACTGTGCACTGAGAGTTTTTTTGCCACAGTAAACAAGGCTCCCAAATTCTGTGCCTCAAATGGAGCTGAACCCAACCAGCTAGTTTCCACGAAAACTGATCAGCTAGTTGTCATAGACACTGATCAGTTGGTTGCCATGAACACCGATAAGCTGGTTGTCATGGACACTGATCAGCTTGTTGCTACAGACGCTGATCAGCTGGTTTCAATGGATGCTGATCAGCTGGTTGTCACAAACACTGATCAGCTTATTGCCACAGACACTGATCAGCTGGTTTAAATGGAGGCTGATCAGCTGGTTTAAATGGAGGCTGATCAGCTGTAGGTCACATGGAGCTGTCTCTGATGAGCCCAAAGTCTGTGGGTACGTTCCAAATGCTGATTTTTCTTCTTTACTAGTACGGAAAGCCAAACGGGTCAAAAATGTGTGAAACTGACAACTGGAATCACGGCTCAACATCGGCTCATTCCATTCGCTGATTTTATCTCCTTGCTTCCTTTCCTTGCTCCTGGCTCCACCCATCGGAGGACGCAAGGAATGGAAGCAAGGAAAGGAGACGGGGACAGAGAACCTGAGGAAACGTGTTTAAGGCAGATGGAGCGCCCTCGCTCTCTCAAGCATCAGTCTGAAGCAACATCCACTACAGACATGGCAGATGGAGAGACGGGATCCACAGCTCGATCATTATGCCTCACGCGTTCACTTAAAAAAAATACTTCCGCAAAGGACGCACTCGTGTTTCCTTGCTCAAGAACTCTTCGGGAGCCTCCTAGCTGCTAGCTGTCCTAAAAGATGGCGCACCTCAATCGAGGACCGCAGAGACAAAGGACAAATAAAGTTAGTGACTGGAATGCACCCATGTTGACAACGTGTGATATGTCACTTTCACTTATTTACTCACGTTCGGCCTTCCACACTAGGAAAGGAGGCGAGGAGGTAAAAAAAAAAAGCGGTAGGATCGCACTTCCCTCGAGAGGCACTGAATGGGAGAGCCAATCAGAAGCTAGAGAAAGCTTTCTCTTCGACTAATGAGTTATCGGACTGCGAGATCGATCCGACCGCCCCAGGAACACATTAGCGGCTGATTGGGTTTTGGCCACACTGGGTCAGTTAAAAGACTGTCGAAAATTAAGGAGGGGAGGGGCTCTTTGAGTCTGTTGTATTTTGACCCCTCCCCCCATCCCACCACTGCAGGTGGAGCTCCAGGTTACCCCAACCCCCCCCCCCACCCAACCGGACAGCAAAAAATCACCCTCCTCAGTGAAAGCACAGGAGGTACTGGCTTAGCAGAATTCTTAAATCACATTCCATTACGTTTTAGTACACTCATTAAGCCTCCATTACCCAGAACCCCTCTCAGAGAGAGAGAGAGAGAGAGAGAGAGAGAGCACTGCCTCTCTTACCCAGAACCCCACTCAGAGAGAGAGAGAGAGAGCACTGCCTCTCTTACCCAGAACCCCACTCAGAGAGAGAGAGGGAGAGAGAGCACTGCCTCTCTTACCCAAAACCCCACTCAGAGAGAGAGAGGGAGAGAGAGAGAGAGCACTGCCTCTCTTACCCAGAACCCCACTCAGAAAGAGAGAGAGAGGGAGGGGGAGAGAGAGAGAGAGAGCGAGAGAGAGAGAGAGAGGGAGGGAGAAAGAGAGAGAGAGGGAGGGGGAGAGAGAGCGAGCGCTGCCTCTCTTACCCAGAACCCCACTCAGAGAGAGAGGGAGGGAGAGAGAGAGAGAGGGAGGGGGAGAGAGAGAGAGAGAGAGTGAGCGCTGCCTCTCTTACCCAGAACCCCACTCAGAGAGAGAGAGAGAGAGGGAGGGAGGGAGAGAGAGGGAGAGAGAGGGAGAGAGAGAGGGAGGAAGGGAGAGAGAGAGAGCGAGAGAGAGAGGGAGAGAGAGAGAGAGAGAGAGAGCGAGAGAGAGAGAGAGAGCGCGAGAGAGAGAGAGAGAGAGAGGGCGAGGGAGAGAGAGAGGGGGGAGAGGGAGAGAGAGAGAGAGAGAGGGTGGGAGGGAGAGAGAGAGAGAGAGAGGGTGGGAGGGAGAGGGAGAGAGAGAGAGAGAGAGAGAGGGAGAGGGAGAGGGAGAGAGAGAGAGAGAGAGAGAGAGGGAGAGGGAGGGAGAGAGAGAGGGAGGGAGGGAGAGAGAGAGAGAGGGAGAGAGAGAGAGAGAGGGAGAGGGAGGGAGAGAGAGAGAGAGGGAGAGAGCTGCACCCTCAGCAGTATCTGCAGATAAAGCACAATACTGGAGCCGCAGTAAACGGCATTATTGGCTTGTTTAAAGAGGGGTAAAATGAGGAACTTAATTCGGGTAATTAAAGAGCTGGGGGACAGCTGTCTCAAACACCCCCAAAGCCCCCCCGACCCGCCACCCTTCCTTTCTGTGTCCATGGGGTGGGGGGCAGGTTGTAGAGGAAGCGGATCTCTCTCTCTGTCTCTCCGACTAATTTCCCAATAAATCAACATAAAATGGCTCAAACAGCCACTGTCCTGAGAGAGTGAGAGAGAGAGAGAAAGAGAAGGGGGGGCAGAGCTTACAGGGAAAAGGCTGCTACTCATGAGAGATTATACCCATGAGCCTGGCTGTGCTGGGTCACACTGAGTATGCTGGGTCAAACTGGGTCACACTGGCTGTGCTGGGTCACACTGAGTATGTTGGGTCAAACAGGGTCACACTGGCTGTGCTGGGTCACACTGAGTATGTTGGGTCAAACTGGGTCACGCTGGCTGTGCTGGGTCACACTGAGTATGTTGGGTCAAACAGGGTCACACTGGCTGTGCTGGGTCACACTGAGTATGTTGGGTCAAACTGGGTCACGCTGGCTGTGCTGGCTCACACTGAGTATGTTGGGTCAAACTGGGTCACACTGGCTGTGCTGGGTCACACTGAGTATGTTGGGTCAAACTGGGTCACACTGGCTGTGCTGGGTCACACTGAGTATGTTGGGTCAAACTGGGTCACACTGGCTGTGCTGGGTCACACTGAGTATGTTGGGTCAAACTGGGTCACACTGGCTGTGCTGGGTCACACTGAGTATGTTGGGTCAAACTGGGTCACACTGGCTGTGCTGGGTCACACTGAGTATGTTGGGTCAAACTGGGTCACACTGGCTGTGCTGGGTCACACTGAGTATGTTGGGTCAGACTGGGTCACACTGAGTATGTTGGGTCAAACTGGGTCACACTGGCTCCACTGGGTCACACAGGGTTACACCTGGCACACTGGGTCACATTTATTGTGTTGTGTCACACAGGCCATACTGGGTCAAATCTGCGTGTGGTTTTACACACAGAGATATCTGGGCAGACTTGCCTGTCACTCATTCCTACCTGCACTTCCTACCTCTACTGACAGAGGATCTTCTTATGTTAGAAGATGTTTGAGGATCTTTGTCCTGCTAGTTTTGTGCTTCAAGCATTTGGACAGCTTTAAAAGCTGAATCATCGTCTCCCTCTCATACCATTCAGACAGGCAGTGATGTAGTGGATTTAACTGCAGTCAAAATGCAGCACTGCACATCACCACGGAGACAGGGTTCCAGCATGAGGCTTTTAGGATGCTTAATTACAAACACCCTTTTTAGTCCTGGCAGAAAGGACCGGGATCAGAAAGGACCGGGATGAAGATGAGACACAGATTTATACACTTTGAAGAACATTAATAAGCAGGAAGGCATACGTGACTTAGATATCAAAGGGGAAAAAACTTTCTTTGGCAAGTTATGGTATCAGGATATCAGATTTTCACTTCCACCTTTCATTTGCCAGCAATGGGCCACTTTAGCCAATGTGGACGACAACCTACCAAACTCTTATGACTACCTATAATTAAACCCCACACCTCCATATCTACAATCAAACCCCACCACCATATCTTTAAACAAACCCCACCACAGTATCTATAATCAAACGCACCCCAGTATTTATAATCAAACCCCACACTCTACAGGTGCGCATCATTGCTGATTTCCACTGCCCCCCACCCCCCCGTGTGCCTGAATGGACTGCATTTATATAGCGCTTTTATCCAAAGCGCTTTACAATTGATGCCTCTCAATCACCACCTCTCAATCAGCCCGAAACAGAGCCCGCCTGTGGGATGAGCTGGCTGCCCACATGACAGGCGCTCAGTGTGACCCCGTTTCGTACAGTGCACCCCCGAACCATCCCTCATCCAACGAGCCGCTTCTGAACACGGCTCATTTCCACAGCATCCTTCTGCCCCCCCCCCATCCTTCAGCACCAGCATAACACCCCCCCTACAAATCCCCCAGCTCCCCCGCTCAAATCCCTGCCCCACCCAAACATATTGACATGTTTGCCTTTCAATCTGCGTAACAAATGAAAAATGAATTAATTTATTCATGACCTGCATTTCATATGTCAGTCCAATGCGTAGCGATATGTGAAATACATTATTAATGCACTGCTTTCACTCTTTATTAGACTGCATATTTACTGAGATCATCAGCGTTTGGGGTGAGCAGCAGGATTAAAGGCTCTATAGAGAGGGTGTACTGGGAGGGGCGGTGGTTGAAGCCAGTCTAGCAGATACATGCTTTGGGGAGGGGGGCGGGGGCCTGGATGGGTGCCCGGGGGTGGGGGGGGTGGGGTGGGGTGGACAGACAGAGGGCCGCAGAGAGCCCCCAGAGCTGCTTTATTGGGGAGCATCTGGGGTTCAAAGGAGAACCCCTCCCCAGGATCAGTCGGTCTGTCAGTCTGTCTGTCACAGCACAGGCAGGGGGGCGGGGCTTCCATCTGTACCCAAACAGACTGCATGGGGGGGGGGGGGGGGCTAAAATGACCCCCTCACCTTCCTCATTAAAATGCCTCATTTTTAACATGTTTACCCAACACCAACTGCCTGCTTCACACATTAGTACAGGGCAGCATGTCTAATACTGACACCGTTACTGTATATAATGGATGTGCATACAATAAATCATGTAGATATTCACATCAGAACATAAAGTACATAATGAGGAGAACAGGCCATTCAGCCCATCTAGAACATAAGACTTCATTATTATTTTTATCTGATTGGATATCCTTCTTTTATCCTTCTTTAACCCCCCCCCCCCCCCACCCAAAACACACACACACCACCCAAACCATATATAGTTTGGACTGTTTGTGGAATGCATGTGTTTTTCTCCCCAGCTCCCTCAGCATCAGGACTGGGGTGTACTACAGTGAGAGGACCCCATCAGGACTGGGGTGTACTACAGTGAGAGGACCCCATCAGGACTGGGGTGTACTACAGTGAGAGGACACGGCTTGTTGTGAGTTAGCCCTTAGCTATGGAATGACAGATGGAATTATCAGAGCTCTCATTGGTGGGTACAGCACATCGTTACCTTTTTTTAAGATGCAGGAGAACCCACTTTGAATTCCATTAGGTGCTATTAGAGCAGGTCTGTCTGGAGAAGAATAAGCCCAGAGCAATGGCATTTAGAGAGGGAAGGGTGTGTTTGTGTGTGTGTGTGTGTGTGAGTGTGATAGTGTGTGTGTATGTGTGCATGCTTGCGAGCATGTGTGTGAGTGTGTGTGAAAGTGTGTGTGTGTGTGTGTGTGTGCATCAGTATAAGTGTGTGTGTGTTTATGTGTGTGTGTGAAAGTGTGTGTGTATGTGTGCATGCGTGCGTGCATGTGTGTGTGAGTGTGTGTGAAAGTGTGTGTGTGCGTGAGTATAAGTGTGTGTGTGTTTGTGTGAGTATAAGTGTGTGTGTTTGTGAGTGTGTGTGAGTGTGCGTGAGTATAAGTGTGTGTGTGTTTGTGAGTGTGTGTGAGTGTGCGTGAGTATAAGTGTGTGTGTGTTTGTGAGTGTGTGTGAGCGTGCGTGAGTATAAGTGTGTGTGTGTTTGTGAGTGTGTGTGAGTGTGCGTGAGTATAAGTGTGTGTGTGTGTTTCACTCTCTCTGGATGAGAACAGATGTGACATGCCTAGTTCTGTTTATTAAACAATCAGTCTTTCAGAAAAACAGCAACAATTCGCTGAGAACAATCAAGGAGCCGTGGAAGGGCTATATTTATATATTTAGTGGGTTTCTTTAGCTGTGCCAGGTTCCCCACTCTTCTTCCACACCGGGACTTACATACAACAAAAGAGGGGCTTATAAAACAAAAATGACCCCCCTCCCCTCCATCCCCCCCATAGTTTTAATCTCTGCTTCTAAATGCAAAACAAAATAAGAATATTAATGATGCAGAGAGACTAATCATTCCTCAAACAGAAACGACGGCTTCCAGAACAGAGCTGGCCACAGCTGGTCTGTAAGTGTAAAAGGCCACTGCCTCAGACAATGGCAAACTGCCCCACACGTTGCATGGCCATTCATTCCCGCCATGGTGATAAGGGCTCCTGTTCCCGCCATACAGCGCCATGGCGATAAGGGCTCCTGTTCCCGCCATACAGCGCCATGGCGATAAGGGCTCCTGTTCCCGCCATACAGCGCCATGGCGATAAGGGCTCCTGTTCCCGCCATACAGCGCCATGGCGATAAGGGCTCCTGTTCCCACCATACAGCGCCATGGCGATAAGGGCTCCTGTTCCCGCCATACAGCGCCATGGCGATAAGGGCTCCTGTTCCCGCCATACAGCGCCATGGCGATAGCAGCTCCTGGTAATATTACATTCGCACCAACACCCCCCTTGCAGGAAGAGAATAAATAAAGTTTATTACTTCCCTGTTCGGATGATTTATGAAATGTACAGATATACTGTAAATGGGAGCCGCCCAGCTGATGCATATTATTTATATAGGAGATCAAGCTGAAGACATAAGAGGCTTTATATTCTTACAGCTGCATTTACAACATAAACTACTGTGTGTGTGTGTGTGTGCGTGCGTGTGTGTGTGTGTGCGTGTGCGAGTGCGTGTGCGTGTGTGTGCGAGTGTGTGCGTGTGTGTGTGTGTGTGTGCGTGCGTGCGTGTGTGCGTGCGTGTGTGTGTGTGCGAGTGCGCGTGCGTGTGCGTGCGTGTGTGTGCGTGTGTGTGTGTGTGTGCGAGTGTGTGCGTGTGTGTGTGTGCGTGTGTGTGTGTGTGCGTGTGTGTGTGTGTGTGTGTGTGTGCGTGTGCAAGTGCGTGTGTGTGTGTGTGTGTGCGCGAGTGTGTGCATGTGTGTGTGTGTGTGTGCGTGCGTGCGTGTGTGTGTGTGTGCCTGTGTGTGTGTGTGCGTGTGTGTGTGCGTGCGTGCGTGTGTGTATGTAGGTTCAGCATGGATCTGCCTGATGCCACCATTTAGCATCACAACACAAATACTGGTAAATCCCTTTGTTACAGATAAATGTCAGGAATTTTCTGGCTCAACAAGTATTAATCTCAAACATGCTGTGGTCCCCAGTCCCTGCAGAGTCCTCCAGTACCACGCACACACACCAATCTCGCACCGTGAAGAATTAAGAATGAGAGAGAATAAACGCTGAAATCTAATTAGAGGGGAGTGATCCCAAATTGTGTGGAGTGAGACTTACCCAGTGCTACATCAGATGCTCCCAGACTCAGGCTAATGAGATTGTGTCTTTCTGAGATACACTTTGAGCAGATGTTTGCTACCCTAGTGTTTTGCATCAGATTAGGATGCAGCATCTATTTTCCCAATAAATTTAAAAACTAACATCCATACCATCTGTCTCTCTTTCTGTCACATTATGAGCCAGAGTCTTCTGCTCTCTCTCGCTAACTTGCTCTCATATGCTATATAGGTATGATAAACACAGTAAATGTTGCCAGAGGCTAATAAAGAAGTGTAGCAGTTCAGTGAAGTAACCATATATTCTAGCCAATTAACATGTAAATGATTTCATAACCATGATAAATTACAGTATGCAAAGACTCTAAATCAACTGGAAATTATATTATTTAAAAAAAATCAATTTGGCACCCAGCACGGGGCTGAACATGTCCCATTCCCACCCAAATTTGGAAGGCCCATCTGTCTGCATCCGCAGCCGATTTGGGATTCGGAAGAGTACAGACACCTGCAGTTCTCCTGCAGAAGGCGAGGTGTCACTGAGCCACAGACTATAGCCGAGCTCGCACAGAGCGCAGTCAGAGGAAGACCTTTCATACGCGGCGTCTGACATGCAGTCCACAGGCACCCGATCGACCAGCAGGGGGCGGTACAGAGTGATGAAACGCAGACCCCTAATCGACTGAACCCTGGGCGACGCCATTGCAAATTGCACATTGCCTTATGGGTCCGAGATGGATGTTCTAATAATGTTCTAATAATGTTGTAACACACAGCACCATTACTTTCTCCAGCTGCTCCTCCCTCTCCTGCTCTGCCCCCCTCCCCCGGACCCCTGCTCTCCCCCACTCTCACACTCTTCCCCACAAACTCTTGCTCTCTCTCTATCCCTCCCTCTAACCCTGTCTCTCTCATTCCAAAAACTGTTTGTTGAAGCATGTTGTCCTCTGCTCTGAGTCTGTCCTTAATCAGCCGTGGTCACAGAGTGACCTCTAAGCCTGCGTTCAGGGACAGAGGACAAATTCATTCCGGGTGCACTTTCAGATGCCAGTGCATAGAGGGGCACTAGTCTTGTCAATTAGCTTTTATTGACTTAATTACCAGAATACATTTTGCAGCAATGCTGACATTGCTCAGCCTTTTATGTGCATAATAGAACTCATTAATTACTCCAGAAATAACTCAGGTGCAACAACAGCTACAAAGTGGTTATACTGCTTTAGACTGGGCTGCTGTGTCTAAGGTCAGCCTGTGTTGTGGGGGGGGGGGGGGGGGGGGTTGTAGACACAATATCACTGACCAATTTCCTCTAATTTTATACAATTATATATAGTGCACCAGATGTGCCAGAAAGCCCTACCTGTCTTATTTCTCATTACACTCTGTAACAAATTTTACATCTCTGACAGAAATGTAATGAAGACCAGAACCCTAATGATGATGAGAGTGAAACGAGCAATGCTTTGCAACTGTTAAATTAATTTAGCCAGCACGTTGCGCAGTTTGCACCAGTACCCACAGCCTCCAGCATGTCAGCAGCAGCGCAGTTCAGCCTCAGGAAATAGGCTGCTTTCCATCGCAGAGCCGCAGCAGAAACGCTGCAGCACCTGCGATTCTTCCCGCTCTTCATCAAAGCATGAAACAAACTGCGATAATATGCAGCTCTGACCGTCACAAAGCGCATTCCACCACTTCTGATGAAAACACCCACTCAGCCACTGAGATGCCATTGTGTGCGAGAAGCAAGGATGCGCATTGAGTCGAGAGCTTCATTCCTAAGGCTACCCAACATCTCCACAAAGCTGCTTTAGCTTACCTGCACACCTGCCGCTGTAGCGTGGGGCTCTCTCTGAGGCTGAGGAGGCGTCCATCTTCCTCTGAAAGGGAACAAAGCAGAAGGCTCTCAGACCACAGGGGCGGCGTTACAGACCACAGGGCAGCGTTACAGGCCACAGGGGCGGTGTTACAGACCACAGGGGCAGTGTTACAGACCACAGGGGCGGCGTTACAGACCACAGGGGCGGCGTTACAGACCACAGGGGCGGTGTTACAGACCACAGGGGCGGCGTTACAGACCACAGGGGCAGCGTTACAGGCCACAGGGGCAGCGTTACAGGCCACAGGGGCAGTGTTACAGACCACAGGGCCAGTGTTACAGACCACTAGGGGCAGCGTTACAGACCACAGGGCCAGTGTTACAGACCACAGGGGCAGCGTTACAGACCACAGGGCCAGCGTTACAGACCACAGGGCCGGCGTTACAGACCACAGGGGTGGCGTTACAGGCCACAGGGGCAGCGTTACAGACCACAGGGGCAGTGTTACAGACCACAGGGGCGGTGTTACAGAAGACAGGGGCGGTGTTACAGACCACAGGGGCAGAGTTACAGACCACAGGGGCAGTGTTACAGACCACTAGGGGCAGCGTTACAGACCACAGGGCCAGTGTTACAGACCACAGGGGCAGTGTTACAGACCACAGGGGCAGCGTTACAGACCACAGGGCCGGCGTTACAGACCACAGGGGTGGCGTTACAGGCCACAGGGGCAGCGTTACAGACTACAGGGGCAGTGTTACAGACCACAGGGGCAGTGTTACAGAAGACAGGGGCGGTGTTACAGACCACAGGGGCAGCGTTACAGACCACAGGGGCAGTGTTACAGACCACAGGGGCAGCGTTACAGACCACAGGGGCGGCGTTACAAACCACAGGGGCGGCGTTACAGACCACAGGGGCGGCGTTACAGACCACAGGGGCGGTGTTACAGACCACAGGGGCGGCGTTACAGACCACAGGGGCGGTGTTACAGACCACAGGGTCAAGGTATACAGACCACAGGGGCAGCGTTACAGACCACAGGGGCGGCGTTACAGACCACAGGGGCGGCGTTACAGGCCACAGGGGCAGCGTTACAGGCCACAGGGGCAGCGTTACAGGCCACAGGGGCAGAGTTACAGACCACAGGGGCAGTGTTACAGACCACTAGGGGCAGCATTACAGACCACAGGGCCAGTGTTACAGACCACAGGGGCAGTGTTACAGACCACAGGGGCAGCGTTACAGACCACAGGGCCAGCGTTACAGACCACAGGGGCGGTGTTACAGACCACAGGGGTGGCGTTACAGGCCACAGGGGCAGCGTTACAGACCACAGGGGCAGTGTTACAGAAGACAGGGGCGGTGTTACAGACCACAGGGGCAGCGTTACAGACCACAGGGGCAGCGTTACAGACCACAGGGGCAGCGTTACAGGCCACAGGGGTGGCGTTACAGGCCACAGGGGCAGCGTTACAGACCACAGGGGCAGTGTTACAGACCACAGGGGCGGTGTTACAGACCACAGGGGCGGTGTTACAGACCACAGGGGCGGCGTTACAGACCACAGGGGCAGCGTTACAGACCACAGGGGCAGCGTTACAGACCACAGGGGCAGCGTTACAGACCACAGGGCAGTGTCACTATGCGGTGCTAACAGCCCCCAGAACACGACAGATTCACCTGCCAGGAGCCTGCAGACCTGCTGAATCAGGCTCAATTACACAGCTCTGCAGCAGGGCTCCTCTGCTCCATTATAATTAACTGTAAGATCTGCAGCGCTGGAGATTCAGTTGTCACAAGGACTCAGATTCAGTTGTCATGGACTTAACTGCAACTGGAGCGCACAGCAGAATCACAAGGGAAAAGACCAATGGAGGACAAAACTGAACTGAGGCACAATCACTATCTCACACACGCACACACACACACACACACACACACGCACACGCGCGCGCGCGCGCACACACACACACACACGCAGACAGACAGACAGACAGACAGACACACACACGCACGCACGCGCACACACAAGCACACGTTTGGATTTACACAGACTCACTGTGTTTGAATGAAAGTAGATTCACGGTGTTTCGAACACACCATGGGGAGACGGCCAATTGCTGAGAAATCGGACGTTAATTCAGGGGCAGTTCTCCTGATGAATCAGGTTAATGATCGTCGTTGCTTATTGGCTCTCCAAGACACTAAAACACTTTAATTGATGTGAACAGGACCAATAATTATGGAGAAAAGGACTCCACTACTTCCCCGTGTTTGAAACTCCATATCACCTGACGGTGTAACGCAGTTTCACGATGTTCTGAACAGCACACCTGAAGCACACCTGCTGCAGTCCTACATTCAGTTATGCAGGCAAAT
Source organism: Anguilla anguilla (assembly GCF_013347855.1). Taxonomy (NCBI): domain Eukaryota; kingdom Metazoa; phylum Chordata; class Actinopteri; order Anguilliformes; family Anguillidae; genus Anguilla; species Anguilla anguilla. The sequence goes on from NC_049201.1 coordinate 797,471, forward strand.
CTTTATTCAATGTTTGGTTAATTCTTTTCATAAATACAGATTGAATTACATTATTCAGTGTTAATAGCCTACATTTATAGTAGTTTATATTAATTGTAAATAAACAAATGAATCCGAATAGCTTAAAAAATTGATCAGGAAATGCTTATGAAATGCTTATAAAATCTTTTAATCTCATTCATTGTCATGAAAGGGAATTCCTTTTATAGGTTACTAAAGTGCAGTATATTAAAACTATTGTGTCAATAAAATGTAGTGTATTAAAACTATTAAAATTTTACTGAAGTTGAAACATCACCAGATTCATTTAATACATTCATAAATAAATCAAGAGAGGGGAATTCAACTCTTAAGTGTTTCGAGTTGTTTCATAATAAGCAATTTACAGTTTAGAAGCATTTATATCACTCTAATGAGCCTGCCCATTTAGTGCTCTCACCAGCAGAAGCCCCCCCTCCCACACTGTCACAGGGCACCTCCAAAACCACTCCACTGCACCCTGAGATGACCTGCGCACGTCTCTCCTGCTGATGTTTTATGGAAAGAGAAGGAATTAAACTTTATATGCGTATAAAAGCTACAGATGACTGGGAGGTAAATGTTTATTTATTGGTCATTGAAGGCGCACTGTACGGAACGTCTTGAGCAAACTTGGTGTTCGGAACACCGCGAGTTTGCGCCGCGTCTCCGTTAAAAACTTTGGTCAAAGGCAGGACGTGTCAGGCACCAGCTTTTTACTCAGTCATATTCACAGTCTGCTTGAATACTTTCATTTTAATTGATTGTGATGATTTGATTTTCAATGGAATTTTAATCAAATAACCACCTCCAGGCAACTCGAAGTGCGTGCAGTTCACAAAGTTTGATACTCAAGAATCAGGAGAAATCTGTTCAAGGGAGTCACAGTGTGGAATCACAGACCCTGAGTCACAGTGTGGACTCAGCGTCTGTGATTCCACACTGTGACTCAGGGTCTGTGATTCACATATGCTGAGTCACAGTAGTGTGTCCACATACTTGGCCATGTAAGATACAAACACTGAGTGAGCGACAAGCTGAGAAGCAGAGGTGCTATCGGCTCGAACCCGAGCGTGTCTACATCCCAGCGAATATGAACAAGAGATTTCACAGTGAAACGGTCCAACAAAACCAGGAGAGAAAGCATGACCAGTGGAGTGCCTGTTCTTATTAAAGCAAAACTTTCTTGACATTCTATTTGTTGTTACTTTAATAAAACACATTCATTGCATATTGTGCCTGTTTTTCATTCTGTAGAATGCATACCTTTTTATAGGGTCAGTAAACCCAGCACCTTATTAATGCTGCATTTGAAGCTGCCCTCTCCGCACTCCCCATCACACACTGTTTTTCTGTGATTTGTGCTCTTATACGGGCCACAGCATTTGCTTCTGAACCCTGATCTGTGGCTGTATTTGAATGTTTTTATTTAAAAGCACCTCCTGGCTATAGCTTGGGTAGCATGTAGCATGTATGAACTGAAATGAGGCCAATTTAGACCCCCTTTGCCTGAACCGTGTTGTTTTTACATGTAAATGCATTTTATATTTCCACCATGTAACCATTTTCTGCCCATCCCTAAACTGAACCCTTCCCCTTCCGGAGAGTTTCCATCGGGCTGGACGCAAGATGCAAAAGCAAAGTGAAAGGGGCACTTTGAGTTTGAAGGTAAAAGGAGGTCACAGACAGCCACAGTCGGTGCAGATAGCATCGTTGGGCACACAGAACTCTCTCCTGTGGCCTGAGGGGGTATTTGTTTGGCTGTTTGCTTGTTTTATTGGCTGTTGATGACGCACTCTCTGCTGTGGAAAATCATTTGTTTGTTTGTCCTCCTGGAGTTAAAACGGGGTATCAGGCAATCAAGTGCGAGCGCCAATCAGAGACAGCTTCCTGCACAAGCCTCGCTGTGCTGTGCTGTGCTGTGGCTGGGGTGTGAGACGGAGCACTCAGCAGATACCATGACCGCAGCGAGCTGAGCACAGCTTCTCAGCACAGCTCCACAGCAAAGATGAGGCACAGAGCTCTAATGAGTCACAGAGCTCTAATGAGTCACAGAGCCCTAATGAGTCACAGAGCTCTGATGAGTCAGAGCTCTAATGAGGCACAGAGCTCTAATGAGTCACAGAGCTCTAATGAGTCCCAGAGCTCTAATGAGTCATAGAGCTCTAATGAGTCACAGAGCTAACGAGGCACAGAGCTCTAATGAGTCTCAGAGCCCTAATGAGTCACAGAGCTCTAATGAGGCACAGAGCTCTAATGAGGCACAGAGCTCTAATGAGTCACAGAGCTCTAATGAGTCACAGAGCTCTAATGAGTCACAGAGCTCTAATGAGTCACAGAGCCCTAGTGAGGCATAGAGCTCTAATGAGTCCCAGAGCTCTAACGAGGCACAGAACCCTAATGAGTCTCAGATCTCTAACGAGGCACAGAGCCCTAATGAGTCTCAGAGCCCTAATGAGTCACAGAGCTCTAATGAGTCACAGAGCCCTAATGAGTCAATGAGATCTAATGAGGAGGGAACATGCAGGTGCACAGATGCATTGTGGGTCTCAGACATTTGGCTGTTAACCCAATCAGTGCTGCTCTTGTGGTGAGAAACCGAGTCGCTCTATCAAAGCCCAGGATTTCCTCACGGCGTTATTCTGATGTGGGGTTAAAAGAGAACGAGGAAGGGTTCTATTAATCACTCAGATAAGCCCAGGTTCAGCGCTGGCACCAGTCAGCTCCGCCTCCCTCCCTTCAGCTCCGCCTCCCCTCCCTTTAGCCATGCCTTCCCCCTATTCATTACATTACAGGCATTTAGCAGACGCTCTTATCCAGAGGGACCTACACAACTTTTCACATAGCATTTTACATTGTACCCATTTATACAGCTGGATATATACTGAAGCAATGCAGGTTAGGTACCTTGCTCAAGGGCACAATGACAGTGTATTACCCAGGAATCGAACTTATGACCTTTCGGTTACAAGCCCAGTTCCCTATCCACTGTGCTACACTGCTGCCCTATTCAGCCCCGCCTCCCTGCCCTTTAGCCCCGCCTCCCCTCCCTTCAGCCCCGCCTCCCCTCCCTTCAGCCTCACCTCCCTGCCCTTTAGCCCCGCCTCCCCTCCCTTTAGCCCCGCCTCCCCTCCCTTCAGCCCCGCCTCCCCTCCCTTCAGCCCCGCCTCCCCTCCCTTCATGCTGCGCTTCACTGCCACACCAGGGCTGCAGCGGCTCTCTTGCCCTGCGCACCCGACCATGAAATAGGGCTGTTAAAAGAACACAGATGCACCTCCTCCTGGAAAGGAGGTCTGATTGGAGCTCAGAGCTGATGGCCAGTATTTTACAGGAGGGGTCTACCCACTATCCACCAACCTGCAGCAACTAAAGATATCAGACTTCAGGAAGAACTGGCTCCCACCCCCCTCCCCTTAGGTGGCATGAATATTTTAAATATCAGTCAGATTTTTTCCTTAGACAGCAGAAGCCGGTTCTCTCTAGGCCAATCAGAAGTGGCCTGGGATGACCCTTAGCACAGCCCAGAGTCTGTGTCTGAGAGTGAGTCACGGGCAGATTTAGGGCTCCAAACAGAGCGTGTGTAAACAGGGGAGGGAGGCCATATGGGGCGGGGTGCAGACAAGCTGTTTCTGTCCGAACGCGAAGCCGTTTCCGTTAACCGCCCCCGACACGCGTAAACGACCCCCACTGGCTCCTTCATCTCCGCTCCATCTGCCGCTAACGCTCCAGCTAACCCACCCGCTAACGCTCCCAGCTCAGAGCCCTACAGCGCTAACCCTCCCAGCTCAGAGCCCTACAGCGCTAACACTCCCACTAACGCTCCAGCTAACCCTCCCGCGAACGCTCCCAGCTCAGAGCCCTACAGCGCTAACCCTCCCAGCTCAGAACCCTACAGCGCTAACACTCCCACTAACGCTCCAGCTAACCCTCCCGCGAACCCACCCGCTAACACTCCAGCTAACCCTCCTGCTAACGCTCCCACTAACCCACCCGCTAACGCTCCAGCTAACCCACCCGCTAATGCTGCAGCTAACCCACCTGCTAACTCACCCGCTAACGCTCCCAGCTCTGAGCCCTACAGCACTAACCCACCCGCTAACCCTCCCACGAACCCACCCGCTAACGCTCCCAGCTCAGAGCCCTACAGCGCTAACCCTCCCGCTAAACCACCCGCTAACGCTCCAGCTAACCCTCCCGCAAATCCCTCCCACTAACGCTCCAGCTAACCCTCCTGCTAATGCTCCCAGCTCAGTGTCTGGGAGGTCTGTACCCCTCTCTCACCCTACAGGAAAGCGCAGGAGCTCTGAGGCTCGGAGGCTTCCTGGCCCCCAGCCCAGAATCCTGCAGCTCCTTTCCCAGCCAACTGCAAGCGGAGAGCAGCCGCACCCGCTGGGCCCGTTTCGCGGGAAAGGTTTGAGTGGCCTCTCTGCAAAGACACCCTTCGCCCTTCCCCCCTCAATTAATTAGGACACGGCTAGGGGTCAGAGCCCGTCCCCTGGGTGGCCTGCCGTGCGCACAGCAGGGAAGAGCGAGGGACGGGAGGAAGAGCGAGGGATGGGAGGAAGAGCGAGAGGCGGGAGGAAGAGCGAGGGGCGGGAGGAAGAGCGAGGGGCGGGAGGAAGAGCGAGGGGCGGGAGGAAGAGCGAGGGGCGGGAGGAAGAGCGAGGGGCGGGAGGAAGTCGAGCCGCTCGTTTACGGTTCCTCAGCAGAGTTCTACGGGGGGGGGGGGGGGGTTCCGGGCCTCCCCCCAGTATACCAGGCCTGATGTCTGACGTCATGACAACGGTAAAAAATGTATTTTTTTTTGTGTGATAAAAGTCCTCATTCTCTCAAAGCGCTCGATCCACCCGGAGGCAGAAATTCCCCGTGTGTGACTGTGCCTTAATATTTAATCGCTCCTGATAACAGCGCATGAATAACCCTGCTAATTAATATACCATAAAGCTTCTTTAAGTGTGCTGCAGTTAAATATTTATTGATTATTGATATGCAGGAGCGGTGCGTGGTGCTACATGGAGAGAGCGGGGTACTCCAACGCCAGGGCAGACGCTAACAGGAAGGCTGAGGGCTTATCCATTTTGGCACTCAATGCAAATGAGCTCTTAGCATCTGAACCGTCCGCACAGGCACTGGGGATTTACCGCAATGCTAACTACAACGCCAGTAAGCTAATGCTACACTGAGTAAAGCACAGTCGAGCAGATTTTATATATAAGCTATATAAAACTATAGACCCTGTTTGTAAAATATATAAGATCTACTGTATTGTCTGCTGTACTGTCCTGATTATAAGCTAGTATCCTGTGCTGATACAGATGACCTCAATGCATAATCAACAGGAGATGCATTAACCAAATGTGCTGATTTACTGCATTAAAGACGTTCATACGGGGCGTGTTTTTTTAACTAGCAGCGTTAATAATGCTCTTGTGAAGAAACCAGAACTCAGCTCACACACCATTCTGGGACCAATAACTGTCCCTCTTCATTATGTTCTTTCTTAATTTATTAATTAATAAATGAACAAAAAAATATATAATACAGCCAATTAAATCAAACGAGATTATCAAGTATAACCATCTCATCAGTGAACTGAGATGGAATCAGCCGACTGCTAAAGAACTGATTACACACCGGCTGCTAATTACACCCCAATCAAACCCAATCAGAAAACCAAGAGAACGTAATTAAAACACTAATTGAAAAGGAGGGATTACATTAATCTCCTGAATGATCTGTGAACCATCGCATGCTCACCCAGCCCATATCAGATGAAAAAAAGATTTAAAGACAAAATTACCAAATGAACAAAAAATGTGATTTCACATCATGTGGCAACCTAATCAATAATATTGACGGCAAAAAAAACCCTTAATCAGGTATTTTAATTGCTGTCTTAATCAGGAGTGCATGTGTGGCAGCAGGAACGCGAGTAAAACAAGCTTTGGAATCAATATACTGAAAATGTCCCAAGGGGAGAAAATGTACTAGGGGTATGTGTGTTAGGGTTGGGGGGGGTGGGTGGGTGTGTGTGTGTGTGTGTGTGGGGGGGGGGGGGGGGGGGGTGTGTGTGTGTGTGCGTGCGTGTGTGTGCGTGCGGGTGCATGGGGGGTGTGTGTGTGTGTGGGGGGGGTGTGTGCATGTGTGGGGGGGGTGTGTGTGTGTGCGTGTGTGTGTGTGGGGGGGGGTGTGTGCGCGTGTGTGTGTGTGGGGGGGGGTGTGTGCGCGCGTGTGTGTGTGGGGGGTGTGCGTATGTTGGGTGTGTGTGTGTGCGTGAGTGTGTGTGTGTGTGTTTTTCCTGCTGCATATTTAATTGCGCCTCCTCAGGCCTGTTTAGCAGGACACAGGTACCACTGCTCCAGTCCAGAGAGGATCGTCACAAGCACTGACTGAGCTCACAGTGATTACAGACTGAGCTCACAGTGATTACAGACTGAGCTCACAGTGACTGCAGACTGAGCTCACAGTGATTACAGACTGAGCTCACAGTGACTGCAGACTGAGCTCACAGTGACTGCAGACTGAGCTCACAGTGACTGTAGACTGAGCTCACAGTGACTGTAGACTGAGCTCACAGTGATTACAGACTGAGCTCACAGTGACTGCAGACTGAGCTCACAGTGACTGCAGACTGAGCTCACAGTGACTGTAGACTGAGCTCACAGTGATTACAGACTGAGCTCACAGTGACTGCAGACTGAGCTCACAGTGACTGCAGACTGAGCTCACAGTGATTACAGACTGAGCTCACAGTGACTGCAGACTGAGCTCACAGTGACTGCAGACTGAGCTCACAGTGATTACAGACTGAGCTCACAGTGACTGCAGACTGAGCTCACAGTGACTGCAGACTGAGCTCACAGTGATTACAGACTGAGCTCACAGTGATTACAGACTGAGCTCACAGTGACTGCAGACTGAGCTCACAGTGATTACAGACTGAGCTCACAGTGATTACAGACTGAGCTCACAATGACTGGAGACTGAGCTCACAGTGACTGCAGACTGAGCTCAACACTCAGGCTGGTGCTGATGAATCTTACAGCCGGATAAACACCACAAACCAGCTGAAACCATTATTCTTTGGAAAAAAGAACAGAAAAAAAATAGGAAAGGCAGAAAAAAAACCCTGCACAAGAAAAACAAAGTCTATGGATAAAAATTCTGACATCTTCTGTTGGCCAAAAATTTGAAAACCATCAGGAGGATCAAGCGCAGAAAAATGCACCCATTTGAATATATTTAAATCTCTGTTGTTCTTGGAAATACAACATTCAAATCACATTTTTCCCTGATTGATGGCCCTACTATATTGGAGATATTCTGGCATATGCTGAGGCACATACTGTTTGGTGTACGGTATGCGTGTGGAGGAGGACTCACGTCCAGCTTGCTCTTCAGACCTGCTGCAGTGATGTTAGACCCCAATAACAGGTCTGGCGCCAGCGGGTGTTTGGGTCTGACAGCAGGCCAGCGCCCAGCGCGTTTTGGGCTCCAGCCCAGGCTGACAGCTGGCTCGCCCTTTGAGTAACAGGCCAGATTAACTGCGAGGACCCCAGGCAACGGTCTTGTAAATTTTAAGATCTTGAAACGGACACCGACAAGCTGAGAGTGAAAAACACACCCTACAGAGAAGGGGGATGGGGGGGGAGGGAGGGGGTAGATTTAGTTTGTATTTACAGTCCCAGGTGACAGCCGGGATGGAGAGCTCTGTGCAGGGCATAGAGAGACGATGGGATCGGGGTGGGTAGATTTAGTTTGTATTTACAGTCCCAGGTGACAGCCGTGATGGAGAACTCTGTGCAGGACACAGGACTACTACATATACTCTGGGAACTGTGGCAGGCAGGCAGGGATAATACAAATGGGGTTCATAATTAAATGTCCGTGATTTTGCAAGCTCCACCCAACCCCCACCCTCTTCATGGATCAGCGCACAGGCTAACCCTAACCTCCACCCAACCCTCACGCTCGCTATGGATCAGCGCATAGGCTAACCCTAACCTCCACCCAACCCTCACGCTCACTATGGATCAGCGCACAGGCTAACCCTAACCTCCACCCAACCCTCACGCTCGCTATGGATCAGCGCACAGGCTAACCCTAACCTCCACCCAACCCCCACCCTCTCCAAGCATCAGCGCACAGGCTAACCCTAACCTCCACCCAACCCCCACCCTCTCCAAGCATTAGCGCATAGGCTAACCCTAACCTCCACCCAACCCCCACCCTCTCTATGCATCAGCGCACAGGCTGAAACAGTTAACCGCATTTAAAAGGAAGCAGACCTTCTCCTGGGTGAAAATAAAGGATGGTATCAGCAGCTGTAAAAAAGCAGGACGCTAGTGAGGGAACTTCATTTCTGCTTCTCCGAACCGCACGCGGATGAGAGGAAGGCCAGCTGGCCCAGATCTATCCGGCACAGTCCGAGTTTATCCAGCCGCTGCATCAAAGTAGCGCAAAGTCCACGAACACGAAAAATTTCAGCAGAAAAATGCTGCAGGCTCGCACAAACAACCCTGACCGTTCCCAAACAAAACTCCTCCGTTTACTGGGGTTTATTTCGCAATGCGTGCACCGGAACAGCCAGATTTACATTGAAAACCCTTACAAATGAATTAATCCTTCTGATTTGGGATTATTCATTTATCTTTTTTTTTTATCTGTCAAAATACTGCCTGTGTGTAATCAGCCTTTAAAGTAAGGTCCTAACATTATTTAAGTTTCCCCATTAATGTATACATACATTTCCAACAACTGATAATATTGCCATCAGAAAAAAGTGACAGCGAATAATTTCCTTAGTTTTTATGAGCAGGTAAATGTGCGCTATGGATGCAGCAGGACGTTCTCAGTTTCCATAGCAACGGTCCTTATGCATTTTAGAAGTGCAAGCGTGTCACCATAAGTACTCGGCGAGTCAAGGGAAAGGTTCTGCTCAGCCGAATTCTTTCAAAACAATTTCAAGATAGTCGTTTAAATGCGTCTGAAAGAGGAATTTGGTGAAAGATGTATTTCTCGCAAAAAATTTTTTACATCGACTTTCCTCCACACCCGCGCTTACAAACTCTGAACACGTACTATCAGTGTCAACCGTTTTCTCGTACAGTGAAAGCAACAACAAAAAAATCCAGAAGCTAACGAGTCCAATGACGCACGCGTCATGTTTTTATTGTCTCGTGTACAGTGTCAGAAGGTAAGAGGCTAGAGCGCGGGCGAGAAATTTTCTAACAAAGCAATGTAACCGCCCCCTGCTCAACAGTCCCGTTGTTCTGTTGTCTAACTGCACTAAAACTGCGGTCATAAATGGATCGGTGTCGGCCCACACTAATCACAGGTATGAATACAGCACAGCAGGCAGCCAGCCCCTCCTCGCGGTTTAGGCGCCTCTCACCCGACTCTCGCTGGAAAAGACGCCAGAATGGTGCGAGATGATGTCCAAACCAAACCCCATGTCCACCTTACAAACAGTATACATTTTAAGCAGTTGGAACTTTCCGTTACGAAAGAACAGTCCCTGTACTGAAATAGCGGTAGTCGTCTTGCGTTTCTCACGCTACAAATTCAAACTGTGTGTAAGATTAAGAGTCGCTGGTATGGCTGATTTAATCATCGCTGCTGACTTCGTACACAATTAAAATGTAGCCCAATGGATATGTGCGCAGCACATTAAATCACCGGATTTACGAACAAACCTGATTCAAACAGTCACTTGTCTAGCGGAGATTGTCTTGTTTCTGTCGACACGGGTCTGACATGGGCTTGTCTTGTATTCCTGGAAGCTAAATCAATATCAAGTGGACGCAAGGTATTCTTTATTGTAGGGACAAGCCGTGGAAGTAATTAATTTTTGTGCCACCAAATTAATATTTTTGATTTTCAGCCAACAACGCGGCTTTGACGTAGATAGAGCTGACAGGTTTTTATAAGAAACCAGACCAGGAGCGACACAGCGTGCACGCTGGAACAGCAAGCGAACTTTCTGCGTAGTCCTTGTACCACAGCCCTCTCGCGAAGGCAGTCGCCTACTTCATCCTCAGTCCCGAGCTCGGGATTCTGAACCACATACCTCATCGCGTGACGAAGCGAATCCTGCACGGTCTGTGTACTTAATTCCTTCTGCATATGGACATTGTTACTGTGGACGCCGAAATCGTTGTTTCGACTATGACAATTAGATGAGCTCTATCACCACACCCCCTCATTTATTTCCTCTCGCACTCTAGACAGGTTCGACTCTCCAGTCAAGTTCGCAGCCCGCGAGCGCAGAACATCGCCAGTGACCGTTTCCCAGTGACAGGTTTTCGGCGCTGAAAAGGAGCGAGCAAGGGCGCGAGCAGGAGCAATGGAGCTGACCACTGTGTCCGGCGTCGATTTCGCCGACCTGTATTCCGTGATCCCCTTCAATGTCAGCTTCCAGGAGGACCCGATGGGCTTCTTTCCGAACAGAAGCAACACGGAGCAGGCTCCGGTGAAGAGTGCGACGGGCATAATAATCGCTATATCCATAACGGCCCTCTACTCGGTCATCTGTGTGGTGGGACTTCTCGGAAACATTCTCGTAATGTACGGAGTAGTGAGGTAAGGTGCAGTTTAAAATGTCATGATTCCTTCTGTAAAATACAATTCTTGTATGAACTGCGAATACATCAGTGCCACGGTTAAGTAATTTCATTCAACCGATTTGGAAACAGGTTGTGCGTAACGACTCTGGTGCACAGCAAAATGTCCAGCGTTGATTCAAATCTAACAGAGTACATACGGCACCATATGCACTCTGTAAGAGTTGATTTAACACCTAACATCTTTGCAGTAGTAAGTGTTCCACATAATTGGGACATCATTAAGGTACCACTAACTTTTCACCAAAGAGAATAGGCTTCTGCGTATTTCCTTCCATTTTAGTCGCGAGCTTCTCTCGAGAGATCACTGTTTGGCGTTTTCTTTGAAAGTAGCCAGGATTCTAAAAAGAGCATCGGCATTTAACCATTTGTGTAAGGAGACCTGCGTCTGAGAATTTATTTACAAAAACATCCACCACTAGGGGACTTTTCAAATTCCCAAACCATGCATACCTATGTCATATTTATTTAATAATTAGTTAATACGTTTAATAAATCAAGATGAACATCCAAAAACACAAAGTCATTATGCATAATTGCAAATCTACAGTTTGACAAATACCGGAGTTTGCCGAGTAAGGCTTAAAAAAAAATTTTATTTCCAAAAAAATTGATATTACCACGTTTAACATACGCTTATTGAGAATGACTTTGTCCAGATGAAAATAAATCTCGCTCAAAAAAAAACTACTTCAGCAACTAAGACTGAGTATAACTAAGAATGCTGTGCATCTAGAGTACACGCACAATCAAACGTAAATAATCTAACTTTACTTTACACATTTTTATTACCAGCTGAAGGAGACCGAAAGAAGGGCGACGGTATCGTGACAAAAAAATTATAAACTCACGTCACGGAAAAGGTTGTAATGCCCGACAAAAGCGTATTTGGTTTTTGACGCTCTGCAGCAAATAAGAACATTTTCACCTTTTTACACGAACAAACGCGCAACTATGAACCGGATCATATGGTTGTCCTTTTATTCACAGTTGGCGTCGTATTCTGCGCTGTAGGCGTATTTGTAGCAGCTGACAACCTGGCGCGCGTGCAGCTTGTTATTACCAATAACTGGTTCACAAGATTCTCATCTATAAAATATGCATATACTTTTTTATTGTAAATATTCAGTTTCTCAGAAATGTAACTTCCAACTGATACATCTACCCTTTATACCGTTCGATGCGTGAGCCAAAATACACTGCACACTTTCTGATTTTATTTATTATGGTAACTTGGCGGTTTAAATGGTGAAGAAATATTTTATTATTGCTATTTTTTTGGCGTTATTAACCTGTAAATCCACAATATCCATTGCACGATGCCCCGTTTACGACACCGGGCCCGTCTCTTTAACGGGACACAACCGCCTGCGCACGTGTGGGCGTTAGCCGTGGGCGTCCAAAGAAAAAAAAAAACCTCATGGGAGTTCTAACTGCCATCATTCAGTTTCATAAAAGGACCCGTGAGCTCCAAAGATGGTCATCGCGCGCTCCAGGGTCACTTATTGCGGAAACTGCCAGTTTTGTTATTTTTCATCGTTAATCGTTGTCCTCTGATGTCCAGGGCTAACAAGACACTGAAACGGTTCTTTCACACCCTGTCCAATACGAGGAAAAAATGTATTGCTACGAAACAGAATGTAGGCGTCATAGTGCACACATTACTGGATTGTCAACCTCCAGCATATCCACAGTAGGCAATAAAGAAACCCATTTATGCTGAAACCCGCGCGGAAGCAGGACACCCGCGCGTAGAGCTTCCCGGGGGGGGCGGGGCGCTTGCATGCGCTGTGGTCCTACGGCGGTTTTTGTGTAAGCAGCCGAGCGCCTCAGTGACGAACAGGGGAGGGGGGAGGGGTGCATCGGCCGGCCACGAGTCGCCACGGCGATGTTGGCGCACAAGCTGGGGACCTGGGAGCGGGGGGTGATTAGGACTCTTCCCGCCAGAGCGCTGATGGCTCAGCAGCCGGTGACAGTTGGTGTGTGGTGCGGCACGGCGCGGTGTGGTGGGGTGCGGTTTGGTGTGGTGTGGTCTGACTCTCCACGCACTTCAACAACCGGCCTGCTGCTCAGGACAGGATCCCTAACGCTCTCCCGCTCTAACGCCCCCAGCCCCCCCCCCGCCCCCCCCCCCCTCCCCCTCAGCGCATCTCCGGCTGTGTTCATTACTGCATTCTCCCGGGAATACCGCGCGCGCACAGAGCCAAACCCCTGCCTGTGCGTTACTGCCAGAGCACAGAGCCAAACTCCTGCCTGTGCGTTACTGCCAGCCGCTGAGCACAGAATCACACGCCGGCACAGGGGCACAGAGAATCACACAGGGGCACAGGGGCACAGAGAATCACACTGCAGCACAGGGCCACAGGGGCACAGAGACTCACACGCCGGCACAGGGGAACAGAGGATCACACAGGGGCACAGAGGATCACACAGGGGCACAGAGAATCACAGAGGGGCACAGGGGCATAGGGGCACAGAGAATCACACAGGGGAACAGGGAATCACACAGGGGGACAGAGAATCACACAGGGGCACAGGGCACAGGGGCAAAGGGAATCACACAGGGGCACAGAATCGCACAGGGGAGCACGCCAGTGCCTTTCCACCGTGAACATCGGGGGATTTACGGCGCGTAATTCATGACTTCCTGTCCTCGTGTAGCACCTGTGGCGAGATTAGTGCCATGTCGCCAAAGGCGTACTCTCTCACGTCCGCGCGCGAGCGGCTCGCGATCGCCACGGTGGGAAGCCCAGCGGTAACCTCGGCGACGGCGGGTGCCGTGTAGAGGAGCGGAGCGGAGACGCCACAGAGGCCTCGACGCGTCGCGAGCGCTCAGTTTCACACAGGCAGGTGCTCACGCCTGATTGGACGCGCGCTCATAATGAGGGACTGGGTGTGCCGCAGAAACAACAGAGAGGCAGCGCAGTCATCAGTAACGACCGCGGCAGCGCAGTCATCAGTAACGACCGCGGCAGCGCAGTCATCAGTAACGACTGCAGCAGCGCAGTCATCAGTAACGACCGCGGCAGCGCAGTCATCAGTAACGACTGCGGCAGCGCAGTCATCAGTAACGGCAGCGCAGTCATCAGTAACGACTGCAGCAGCGCAGTCATCAGTAACGACCGCGGCAGCGCAGTCATCAGTAACGACTGCGGCAGCGCAGTCATCAGTAACGGCAGCGCAGTCGTCAGTAGCGACCGCGGCAGCGCAGTCATCAGTAACGACCGCGGCAGCGCAGTCATCAGTAACGACTGCAGCAGCGCAGTCATCAGTAACGACTGCAGCAGCGCAGTCATCAGTAACGACCGCGGCAGCGCAGTCATCATTAACGACCGCGGCAGCGCAGTCATCAGTAACGACTGCGGCAGCGCAGTCATCAGTAGCGACTGCGGCAGCGCGACTGCGCTACGTTTGGTTTGAATTACTGCAGAAGCTGCACTGCAGCCATACAAGGCCCGACGTGAGGAAAAGCAGGGCGACGAGTGAGGTCCTGTACTCAGCGGGGTTACCGCTGTTTGGCTGAACATGAAACAGCCGCGGGATCTGTTTTAGTTAGAGAACAGGAAGAGCGATGGCCTGTCCGCTGAGGCAGTAATACACAATGCTCATTTTAACCTCGTTATGAATCACGCGTCTTATGTTGGGCGTGCGGATAAAGCAGAGGAGCGATTGGCTGGCTGAAATAAGCATCGTATGGGCTGTGCTCTGGCAGGGCACACCACTGGGATCATGGGAAATGAAGTATTCACACCGGCCTTTCCCATTAGTGTTAATCAGGCACTAATCTGTGAGGTACAGTCCCAATTGTCCTTTTGATTCTCATCGTGACTCATTTACACAAAGCAAAGGCACATTTTTACACATTAGTTTGCTTATGGAAGGGAAAATAATTGTATTACATTTTTCTTGGCTTTTGACTTGGCAGAATCTCAAACCCAACTTTCCATTGTCATTCATCCATACATGGCACCACAACAAACAGGCCATTTGAGAAAAACCATTTGAAGCATTTCATTTCAACTGAACTCGCAACAATAAAGTGATGGTGTACTGGGTGGGTGGGGGGGGGGGTCTGTAACAATGTTCTGAAGAGAATTTTATGTGTGGGGACAGCAGAACCCTTCAGGTACTGAGTGAGTTTCAGGTGCGGAGCGAGTGTCAGGTGTGGAGTGAGTTTCAGGTGCGGAGCGAGTGTCAGGTGTGGATTGAGTTTCAGGTGCGGAGCGAGTTTCAGGTGTGGAGTGAGTTTCAGGTGCGGAGCGAGTTTCAGGTGTGGCACAGACAGCCCTTACCTGGGAGATCTGATTCTCCTCCTCAGGTTTATCATGAAGAACTACAACTTGGTCTGTGGAATGAAGATATAAAACTAAAAAACAAATATAACTATGAATATAGCTATAGTCAGCTACGGAGAGGCATTCATACAGTTTAGATGAGGCCTATTAGTTTCACCCTCCTCCCCCTCCCTCCCTCCCTCCCTCCCTCCCTCATTCAAGGTATAAATGTAAAAAGTCATTAAAGTAATTATCCTCAAATTCCAACAACCTCATCTGGGAAACATCTCTCTTTCTCATTATCAGCGAGACAGACCACAGCGCAGTTTCGCAGTTATCCAATTAAGTGCCGCAGAAGTGCAGCAGATCCAAGCAGCCATTAGACGGACCCGCAAAGCACCACACCACCCCGCGTAACGCCCACACCCTCATCTCATCTCATTGTTGCTAATTTGCTTGAGAAGAAATGGTTCAAGTGGTCGTTTCAAAATCCACAAAGTCTGAGGAAAAACAAGTTTCGACAAAAAGCCGGATGAGCTGTGCTTGGCGGGACGCTCCGCGCGTGGGCGGCCGGCGGCTCCCTCCCGCGATCCGCGCCGGCGGCTCCCTCCCGCGATCCGCGCCGGCGGGCGCTTCGTTCGTTAGCGAACGCTAACAATGGCC
The DNA here is from genome assembly GCF_013347855.1 of Anguilla anguilla. Lineage (NCBI taxonomy): Eukaryota > Metazoa > Chordata > Actinopteri > Anguilliformes > Anguillidae > Anguilla > Anguilla anguilla. The sequence goes on from NC_049201.1 coordinate 813,048, forward strand.
TTCATGTGGTAAAACACGCCTCTAATGAGCCTGACTCATCCCGACGCTCCCTGAAAGGAACTCTTTCCATTCCTGAAAGGAACTCTTTCCATCAAACGATCACTGGAAGACAACGGCTCTCTTTCGACGGCTCGTCTGTGATCTTCCCAGAACAAAAGATACTACAACATTAGTGTTGATGTCATTAAATATAGTGAAAGCCAAGCAAGTTATTATGGAATAGGGGACATCCAAATGTGTGGCACGGACTGAGTGGCTGCCCTGTGAGCAGAGAGCAAACCTGGGCCTCAGGTGCAGGAAGATAGTCAGCCAGGAGGGAAAACTACGGGAATATCAGCATTTACATGCATTATGTCCAATGAACCAAACCAGTAAATTGCACTTAACTAAAGTGTGTCGCATAATTTAACTATAAAGCAGTACATAATGAATGCAAGAACTGACTGGAGTACTGAATAATGACCGTTATGGTATATCACAGGAATAAAGCATAGTCGGGTATAAATGTAACCAGGCATAGCCAGGTGTAATGATGGGCAGGTAGAGCCAGGTGTAGTAGGAACTGGGTGTGTCCAGGATGTGTGCATTCAGAGCCCAACTGGCACTGTGACACGGGGGGGGGGGGGGGGGGGGGGGGGCGCTGTGCCCTTCTCCTCCAAGTCATCTCCATAGCAACCTGAAATTTACCTCAAAGCTTGTGTTCTTGTCTTGTGTAAAAGAAATAAAGCAATTTCCATAATTTTCTAGAACAATGGCCATACAGGAGCTGGAATGGCAGGCAGGGGGGGGGGGGGCACTCAGAGCCTGTTTGAAATACCTCTCCGCTGGGCTGAGAGCGCGTATGGGGGGGGGGGGGGGTCGGGGGGGGGGGGGGCAAGACGTACGAGACCAAAGAGTGCACTTCAGCAACAACCAACAAAGCAAACCGTCTCAGCCCCCGTAATGGGGTACACATGAAAGAGCCAGTCCACCTGAGGCACAAAGCGTCTGCATGCAGAGACGGGGGGGGGGGGGGAGCACAGAGAGGACTCACACTGATGGATACCCTTCAGACCGCCCCCCCACTTTAAGTTTCTCTGAGCACATGGCTCCTGGCGTTCAGAAAACCCAGAGCGGGACAGACTGAGCGTGTGTGTGCTGAAGGGGCTCGGATGTGAGACAGCTCGGATGTGAGATTCGCAGAAAGAGCAGGGATGCGACTCCTCAGATGTGTGTAAACTGAGCAGGCAGTACTGAGCTGGTCACCTGACTCATGCCCATAGTACGGGGGTCATGTGACCTCTGGTCCTGTCACCACAAGCCAAACACATCCTCCCATTACCTCCCTGCTTCAGTTAAGCTTCAATGAGCTTCAAGCTGCAGGATTAGTCCTGATGGGGGGGGGGGGGGTGATTTACTGACCCACAGTGCACAGGGGCACATGGCCTTGGAGCCTCGCTTGCTCACATACACAAATACAGGCACACAAGCACACACGTACTCACACACACACACACGCATGCACACACACACGTACTCACACACACACACGCATGCACACACACACGTACTCACACACACACACACACGCATGCACACACACACGTACTCACACACACACACGCATGCACACACACACGTACTCACACACACACACACACGCATGCACACACACACGTACTCACACACACACACGCATGCACACACACACGTACTCACACACACACACATGCTCACAATGTATGCGTGCACACATGCACAGGCACACACACGCACACAATGTACGCACATGCGCACACACACGTGTACACAGGTGCACTCACACGCTCACATGCATGCATGCACACACATATACATGGTCACATTGATGCATGAACGCACATGTGCACACATGCTCGGACGCACGGACACAGTCACACGCACGCATTCTGGCGCACACACACACGCACGCACACACACACACATGCTCACACGCACACACACAGTCACACACACACACACGCGTGCAAGCAGGGGCAACATGGCCTTGGAGCCTCGCTTGCTCACATGCACAAATACAGGCACACACGCACACACGTACTCACACACACACACACGCATGCACACACACACGTACTCACACGCACACACACACATGCACGCACACACGTACTCACACACACACACGTACTCACACACACACACATGCACGCACACACGTACTCACACACACACACACACATGCACGCACACACGTACTCACACACACACACACACATGCACGCACACACGTACTCACACACACACACACATGCACGCACACACGTACTCACACACAGACACACATGCACGCACACACGTACTCACACACACACACACACGTACTCACACACACACACACATGCACGCACACACGTACTCACACACACACACACACATGCTCACACGCACACACACATGCAAGCAGGGGCAACATGGCTGTTCATAATTGGCCACCAGTGACTGACATGGATAAAAGCGCATTCATTTTCACCTCCCCAGGGATCTCCCAGATTCCCACAGGTTCCTGTCCTTCACGGTCCCCAGCGTGCAGAAGCACGCTTCTGAGGAAGCAAACTGCAAACAGCGCTCTCTGTTCCGGAGAGAGAGATTGCTTTCGTTAATCCCCCACATTCTGCGTGGGGGAAAAAATCAGCAAATCAAACAGCACCGAATGAACAAAAGGAGCAGAGTAAAAGCCATTCCACAGGATCTGCACTCTCGCTTATTCCTTTAGCAAAGCAGCCAGTGGCTAAGAAAGCCTGAGAATGGTCCAATACAAGAACGAAGATACAGTATAAAACCATGGAATGTTCTTTTAGGAAAAATCAGTAATGATTTCCAGAGTAAATATCATTTATTGTTCATTAAATAGAGCATGAAATGAACATTCCCCTTCAGTGTAATACGGTCAGGAAAGAATTCATGGACAGAGAAAACAGGCTGGCATAAAGGCCGTAGTATTAATAAAGACATCAGGCAGACAGAAATATGTCTGAATAAGACGTCCCGGTCACTGTGGACCGTATCGTCATGTCCGAGCCCCTGGTCAGCCCGTTACTGAGGCCAGGGAAAACGCTGTGTGTGGAGGAACTTCATTTCCCACCGGTGAGGAGTGAACAGCCTGTCGTGTGTGTTTACCCGAGTCTACCGGCATATTTCTGGAGGACATTCATGCCTCTGGAGATTTACTGTTGATTTTCCATAACAAACCGGTGCCTGCCCGCGGCAGATGGGTTCCCCCTCTGAGTCCGGTTCTGCTCAAGGTTTCTTCCTGCTATCAGTCAGGGAGTTTTTCCTTGCCACTGTTGCCCTAGGCTTACTCTTTGGGGGCCGGTTCTCTGTAAAGCTGCTTTGTGATAAAGTTCCTTTGTTAAAAGCGCTATACAAATAAAATTGATTGATTGATTAAAATGCTCTGATGCTAGGAGATGTGTGTTAGTATATCAAATGGGTTCAATACTGTGTGTATTACCCTCAATAAAATTCTTCGGCCTTTCCTGTTTTGTGCACAGTGCTCGTTTTCATGTGACGTTAGCGTTGCACAAAATTGGGATATATATTTTAGTCTCATTAATTCATGGTAATGGAAATCTTTAATAGATATTGCTTACATACTGGATGTTTCATTGGACTCTGACATTTACGTAATTGGCTTTCAAACAATTTGAAAGATTTGTGGACCAAGAAACATCACTTTAGCTACCAGGCTTTATAACAGGAAATTGATTTATAATTTCATATGTTATTGTTTCATTATAGTTTCATTTATAATTTCATACATTACCATTTCATTATATGCATACTCTATTTCTGTGAAAAGAAAACATTTTTCATAGAATGCAGTTACATAGAAATAAATAAACCAAATAAATAAGATGTAGTTCTGCCATCTACTGGACATGAGTAAAACTACAGTATGAACAACGCTCATGTGGGAGTGAAGACAGCTAGACCATTAAAATGTAATGGAAAATAAATAAGCTTTACTGGTGAAATGCATTCGAACCACAGGCTGACAGTCTTTTAGAATAATGCAATAAAACCATACACATAATAAAACTACTTAAGAGGACTAATTTTGCAATGTGAAGACCAAAATTAAATTTTAAATTGTCGCACAAAAAGACAATGTGAAGAGGGGTTGGAATTTTAAAAAGCATTGATATATTAAATATATTACGGGGAATATTACAGGATTCAGTTTGGTCAGACAATCTTGGCCCACACTAAAGATGGTATTTAGGTACTTTGCGATTTGGGTCTGAAGGATGGAGTCGATTTCTCACTGCCACCCTGTAGCCTATCAGTGGACCTTCCCACCCTCACAGGTAAAATGGAGGGGGGGGGGGGGTGAGCAGTGCCCATTTTCCACATATGGAACGTCCACTCCTCTCTCTCCTGAGATCTCAGAGAGGCCTGTGATTGGGCACAGTGAGCGTTTGGGCAGGTCTGATCACAGAGGCCTGTGATTGGGCACAGTGAGCATTTGGGCAGGTCTGATCACAGGGCCTGTGACTGAGCGTTTGGGCAGGTCTGATCACAGAGGCCTGTGACTGAGCGTTTGGGCAGGTCTGATCACAGAGGCCTGTGACTGAGCGTTTGGGCAGGTCTGATCACAGAGGCCTGTGACTGAGCGTTTGGGCAGGTCTGATCACAGGGCCTGTGACTGAGCGTTTGGGCAGGTCTGATCACAGGGCCTGTGACTGAGCGTTTGGGCAGGTCTGATCGCAGGGCCTGTGACTGAGCGTTTGGGCAGGTCTGATCACACAGTGTCCTGTGACTGAGCGTTTGGGCAGGTCTGATCATAGTGTCCTGTGACTGAGCGTTTGGATAGGTCTGATCATAGTGTCCTGTGACTGAGCGTTTGGGCAGGTCTGATCATAGTGTCCTGTGACTGAGCGTTTGGGCAGGTCTGATCATAGTGTCCTGTGACTGAGCGTTTGGGCAGGTCTGATCATAGTGTCCTGTGACTGAGCGTTTGGGCAGGTCTGATCATAGTGTCCTGTGACGGAGCGTTTGGATAGGTCTGATCATAGTGTCCTGTGACTGAGCGTTTGGGCAGGTCTGATCACAGGGCCTGTGACTGAGCGTTTGGGCAGGTCTGATCACACAGGCCTGTGACTGAGCGTTTGGGCAGGTCTGATCATAGTGTCCTGTGACTGAGCGTTTGGGCAGGTCTGATCATAGTGTCCTGTGACTGAGCGTTTGGGCAGGTCTGATCATAGTGTCCTGTGACTGAGCGTTTGGGCAGGTCTGATCACAGGGCCTGTGACTGAGCGTTTGGGCAGGTCTGATCACAGAGGCCTGTGACTGAGCGTTTGGGCAGGTCTGATCACACAGGCCTGTGACTGAGCGTTTGGGCAGGTCTGATCATAGTGGCCTGTGACGGAGCGTTTGGGCAGGTCTGATCACACAGGCCTGTGACTGAGCGTTTGGGCAGGTCTGATCATAGTGTCCTGTGACTGAGCGTTTGGGCAGGTCCGATCATAGTGTCCTGTGACTGAGCGTTTGGGCAGGTCTGATCATAGTGTCCTGTGACTGAGCGTTTGGGCAGGTCTGATCATAATGTCCTGTGACTGAGCGTTTGGGCAGGTCCGATCATAGTGTCCTGTGACTGAGCGTTTGGGCAGGTTTGATCATAGTGTCCTGTGACTGAGCGTTTGGGCAGGTCTGATCATAATGTCCTGTGACTGAGCGTTTGGGCAGGTCCGATCATAGTGTCCTGTGACTGAGCGTTTGGGCAGGTTTGATCATAGTGTCCTGTGACTGAGCGTTTGGGCAGGTCTGATCATAGTGTCCTGTGACTGAGCGTTTGGGCAGGTCTGATTACCAGGCTGTCGATACGACTTTTGCGTGCACCTCGAGTCAATACAAGAACAAATGTTGCATTAGCGCCTGAGGGACAGGCTCTACTGAGAGGGAACTGCAAAATCAATCAGACAAGAGAAGAGACACACAGACACACATGCATGTGCACAAGGACACGCATGCACACACATACACACAAACAGACGTGCACACGTGCACAAACACACATAGACAGACGCACACATGCACACAAACAAATGCATACTGTAACCAAAAAGGAAGCTTCATTTACACATTCTCCGGCCACTGAAACCTTCCAGCAGTCCCACCCACATCCCCAGCACACTCACACACCCCCAGCACACTCATACACCTCCAGCACACTCACACACCCCCCAGCACACACACTCACACACACCAGGGAGTGTTTCATCCATCAAACAGTCAATCAATCAATAACCCAATTATGAGCAATGGAGCGCAGTTCTCAGAGCAGCACAGAGCAGGTTCAGCTCAGACCAGCACAGAGCAGGTTCAGGCTTTGACATCATGTGACAGGAGTTTTAGACAGAAGAGCAGCAGGCTGCCAGTCACAGTGAGCTGCTGGTGTAAAGCAAACGCTCATCCTCAGCATGTGTGACAGGGAGCAGAGAACATGGCATTCCTCCCGGTCTAATACGAACGTCGCCACGACCAGCGAGCAGCAGCTACAGCACCTCACACCTCTCAGGATGTCGAAGTGCAGAACAGGAAAGAAGGGAAACTCGCCCACTTGATGCAGAGCAGATATTCCTTGGCAGAACGGTAACCTGCAGGAGAATGCTGCCCCTGTTGGGTTAAACTGGTCTACAGGAGAACTCTGCCCCTGTTGGGTTAAACTGGTCTGCAGGAGAACTCTGCCCCTGTTGGGTTAAACTGGTCTACAGCAGGATTCTGCACCTGTTGGGTTGCACTAGTTGGCAGGAAAACTCTACCCATGTTGGGTTAAAGTTGTGTGCAGGAGAACTCTACCTATGTTGGATTAAAGTTGTGTGCAGGAGAACCCCACCCATGTTGGGTTAAAGTTGTGTGCAGGAGAACCCCACCCATGTTGGGTTAAAGTTGTGTGCAGGAGAACTCTACCCATGTTGGGTTAAAGCTGTGTGCAGGAGAACTCTACCCATGTTGGGTTAAAGTTGTGTGCAGGAGAACCCCACCCATGTTGGGTTAAAGTTGTGTGCAGGAGAACTCTACCCATGTTGGGTTAAAGTTGTGTGCAGGAGAACTCCACCCATGTTGGGTTAAAGTTGCGTTCAGGAGAACTCTACCCATGTTGGGTTAAAGTTGTGTGCAGGAGAACTCTACCCAGAAGGGGCAGACCTGCACACACCGGTGAGCGGGGGCCACAGGGGTGTCCGTTAGCTGCAGCTGAGGAGCTTTCGCTCTCAGGCTCAGACAGAGACCTCAGGACACCGCCCATGCAGAGCTGCGGAGCAGCAGGACAGCCCGAATTCTTCCTGGTTCCTGAAACCATGCGACACGCGGAAGGGTCTGCAACCCCAGAGACTGCTGGGCTGTGGTTCAGCCGTTTAACACCCTGCCTGAGGCCTTATTGACTGCCTGAGGCATTATTGACTCCTACGTTCTCTGCACAACTGCAGTCAATACAGCTGGAGGCAGAGCAGCAGACTGACCCTTCCCCCCCAGGAGCCATGCTGCAGGCAGACTGACCCATTGCCCCAGGGGCCATGCTGCAGGCAGACTGACCCATCGCCCCAGGGGCCATGCTGCAGGCAGACTGACCCATCGCCCCAGGGGCCATGCTGCAGGCAGACTGACCCATCGCCCCAGGGGCCATGCTGCAGGCAGACTGACCCATCGCCCAGGAGCCCTGCTGCAGGCAGACTGACCCATCCCCCCAGGGGATATGCTGCAGGGCAGACAGAGTCAACCGCGCCACATTTCGCCTGGATCTCAGCAGCTTGTTGAGTCAGAGCCTGGTTCACCCTGGTTTGTGTTTTTGTGCGAGTGCTCTGTGAATCACTGCTTTTCATTCGCAGGTCTTTATAAAGCTGGCACAGCTCTATGCAGTGAATCTGCCTGAGAGAGAATTCTCTAGACTTAGTTGAAAGCATAAATGTACAAGAATGATACTGAACGGTCGGCCACACAAATGTGAATTCGACAGAAATCCGAGAGACAACCAGAGCAAACAAAAGCTGTACAAGGTTACATACAGCGCACACAGCACCAAGACTCCAGATTGTACTCACTAAGGTCTTGACTGAAGACTAAGGCACTAAAACTACATCATTACAATAATTAGAAAGTTGGTGTCTGACTCCTAAATAAACCTGGAGCAGCACAATAAAACAGAAAACTGTAAATACTCTTTCTTTTGAAGGAAATGGGTTTGATAAATCCCTTCTAAGTCACAAACACAGCCTGAAAAGCAAATTAATGTCATCAGATACTGGAGAGGGTGGAGACTGACCAGCAGTATGAGAGGAGGGGGAGGAGTCTGTGATTAGTGGCATGAGAGGAGGGGGAGGGGTCTGTGATTAGTGGCATGAGGAGGGGGAGGAGTCTGTGATTAGTGGCATGAGAGGAGGGGGAGGAGTCTGTGATTAGTGGCATGAGGAGGGGGAGGAGTCTGTGATTAGTGGCATGAGGAGGGGGAGGAGTCTGTGATTAGTGGTATGAGAGGAGGGGGAGGAGTCTGTGATTAGTGGCATGAGAGGAGGGGGAGGAGTCTGTGATTAGTGGCATGAGAGGAGGGGGAGTCTGTGATTAGCGGATTGACAGAACATCCTCCTTACAGAAGAAGCAGAAAAGACCCCTGGGAAAGGTGCCCTCTGTGCAGGGTCCTCCAGTCCTGTCCGGAAAGGGCCGGTGTGAGTGCAGGTTCGTTTCAGCCCAGCACTCACACTCCTGATTTTACTTTTTTTTTTTTTTGACTGAAAATGAGTTGAATTCGGCCTCAGTAGTGCCGGACTAAGACTGGCATCCACATCTGTCATTTTCGGATAAGTTAGATAAGTTACCGTTGCCTAGCTACGCAGTGCTACAGTGTGCCAATAGTCGTTAGTGTTGCCTAGCTACGCAATTCTACAGTGTGCCCAGCATTGCTCAAAAACACGGACTACGTCAAAACGGGTTCAAAACTCTAGTTGGCGTGAGCGCTGGGGCCCCATTGATGCGACAGCGGCTGCCCACAAACGCTTTGATGTGGTCGACTGCGTGGTTTTATGAGGATAATGTATGCACAGATCAGAATGAAGTGGTGTCTGATGTCTGAGCAGGGCTGGCATCTGATTGGCTGTGAGGTCTGCAACAGAGACAGCACTGCGTGGGAGGACTATGAGAGCTGGAAGGCTTAATTGACCCTGACAGCAAGGGGACTGGCCTCCATTACCAGCCATTATGGGCTGTCGGTTTGGAGTTAGCCACTGCGATAATGTGGAAGTCCAGCAGCACATTCAGGAAAGATTCCCGATTGGTTGGGGCACAACTGGGTCGGGGGGGGGGGTGGGTGTTTGGGTTATTCTTAGAATGAATCACAATCCTTGAAGGTGTATATCTTTGGAATAATCCGGATGAGTGCATGTGTGTGTGGCAGCCTTGTGAAAACCATAGAATTCTTCAATGTATGATGAGCTGTTCTGTACTGAATGAGCTGTTCTGTACCTAACACCACACCACAGAATGAGCTGTTCTGTACCTAACACCGCACCACAGAATGAGCTGTTCTGTACCTAACACCACACCACAGAATGAGCTGTTCAGTACCTAACCCCACACCACAGAATGCAAATTACCATCTGTAATGTCTCAGTTCTGACAGTGAAAGCAAGGTTAACTGGGAAGTTTATTAAACTGCTCAAAGAAAATTTGGAATGATGGAAGTACAATTTCGGAATCTGTCTGGGTCTGTTACATTAGCACTCAAAGGAGTGAGCTCGTGAAGAGAGAGAGGAAATGTTCTAGTCTCGCTAAAACCCAAATTAAAGATCCTAGGAGAGGGTTTGACCATCCCCAGAGGTTACACACCAGCAGGACGAGCACAAGCACAGACAGACCCGCCCTAACCATGGCTGGAAATAAACCTACTTTTACTGAGGAAGATGTGTCAATTACCAATTTCCCAGAAGTATTTACACTGAAATTCCATGAGTTATATATTTATTCTTGAAAGTTAGGGAATGAAAAGATGTGCCACACAGAAACGTCTCTCTGCTATTTGATTAATGGCAGCCATTTTGGATACAAAATTAATTTCATGCTGGGTCTGATGGAACAATGCCTCCGGGACAATCTCATTTCTGAAATCAATCTCATTGCATTTGTCATGTACCGTGATGTCTTAATATACCCCTGAGCGTTTCCCAGAAGACAATTTAGGGGAAAAATGAAAAAAAGTTCATTGTTTTTCTTCCTCATTAATCCTGCAGATTCTGGCCAGACTTTGAGGTTCAGCAAACAACTGCAAAAACTCCTCTCATCATGGTCCCATTTTCAGCTACTTTAATTATAGTAAAAATACCATAGTATTTTTAATGGGGAAGCCTACTGATATGATAGTATGACATCATACTGGCGTTTTAACCCCAAGAATGCCCTATATCTCTCCTTTCTGGGTTGGTTTCACACTGAATGTTTGTTCCCTCCGAACAGGTACACCAAGATGAAGACCGCCACCAACATCTACATCTTCAACCTGGCGCTGGCCGACGCACTGGCCACCAGCACCTTGCCGTTCCAGAGTGCCAAGTACCTGATGAAAACCTGGCCGTTCGGAGAACTCATCTGCAAGGTGGTGATCGCCATCGACTACTACAACATGTTCACCAGCATCTTCACGCTCACCATGATGAGCGTAGACCGCTACATCGCCGTGTGCCACCCGGTGCGCGCGCTCGACTTCCGCACGCCCGTCAAGGCCAAGATCATCAACGTGTGCATCTGGATCCTGTCCTCCGCCATCGGCGTGCCCATCATGGTCATGGCCATCACCAGGGTCAATGACAAGGGTAAGGGCTGAGGCTGCTTCCCCCCCCCCTCACTCCCCCACACACACACGGGGTCTCAAACCTATATATTTCCTGAAATAAGCTACAAACCAAACAAAGACAAATCCAGGACTGAATATCGCTTAAAATTGGTGTTTCCTTCACACTTGTCTGTAGTCTTCAGGAATTATGCTGTTGCATAAAGGGTTAATGATGTGATGAGAGCACTGGTCTCTTTAGTGAGTTCCTTCCAGACAGGACCAGTCCAGGGCTTGCTTGGGTTCCTTCTGCACCACAAGAACATCAGATCTGCACAAACAATATTTACCTTCAGTCCCCCATGAAAATAACAACAAAAATAATTCCACAATATCTTGTTACTGGAAAGTGCTTAAAACACCCTGAATGACAAGTGCTTTAGTATTATTATAATAATTAATAATTATTCTTTGCAGGTAAAACCATCTGCACGCTGAAGTTTCCCGACCCAGACTGGTACTGGGACATGGTGACCAAGATCTGTGTGTTCATCTTTGCGTTCGTGGTGCCGGTGCTGGTCATCACCATCTGCTATGGGCTGATGATCCTGAGGCTGAAGAACGTGCGGCTGCTCTCCGGCTCCAAGGAGAAGGACAGGAACCTGCGCCGCATCACGCGCATGGTGCTGGTGGTGGTGGCCGCCTTCATCATCTGCTGGACGCCCATCCACATCTTCATCATCGTCAAGACCCTGGTGGACATCGACCAGAAGAACCCCTTTGTCCTGGCCAGCTGGCACCTGTGCATCGCCCTGGGGTACACCAACAGCAGCCTGAACCCCGTCCTCTACGCCTTCCTGGACGAGAACTTCAAGAGGTGCGTCTTCTACTCAACGTCACAGCATAAATAGACTACGGGGAGGGATGGGGACCATTGAGAATTTGAATTTGTAAAAGGGATTACAAACATTTCTTCAGGTTGAGTTCTATCAGCAGGGCAAGGAGACACAGGTAGAATACCAGGTTGTGTTTGTAGCCAGGTATTTATGCAAGGGACAGCTTTCTAGGGCATGTCACAGAGGCTTGGGCAGTGCTGGGTACTCTCGTCTGTAAGCTAACAACAAGCCTTCATAGTCTGGATGGACTGTTGTCATTATATGTTCTTGGGTTCTTTTGTTCTTTTGTTGTTCCTCTGCTGTAATATTTTGTTGTTCTTCTGTAGGTGCTTCCGGGACTTCTGCCTGCCGTTCCGAGCCCGTATGGACCAGAACAGCTTCTCCCGGGCGCGGACCACCATGCGGGAGCCCGTTTCAGTCTGCGCCCCGGCGGACGCGGGGAAGAAGCCGGTATGACTAGACATGGGCCGGGTCCCCCAGGGCTCGCGGCCCCGGAGGGTCCAGCAGGACCTGCAGTCCGAGATCACGCAGATCTCCACCACCGAGTTCTGAGCGGGAGGAGGGGCTCGAACCCTCAGCCCCGCCCCCACACTCCTCCGACTCCTCCCCCTCAGAACTGTGACTGACCAAACATGCGAAGAAGATAAAGCGCCTCGCTTGGCCCGTGACACACTCTGCGCATGGAGGGCCACGTTTCCCATTGCTTCCCGAATCCAAGAGTGAAATCCTGACATTTCCCACAATGTTTACAGCACAGACTTTGAGGAAACAGGCTGGGGGTGGGGAGGGGCGAGGGGTATCCAAGGGGCTTATGACCCAAAAAATTACGAGACTGGATTGTTCCATACTGAACATTTATTGTTTCAAAGACTAACATCACAAAGGTGATATCCCTGTCCATCCTAAAATGAAAGGGAGAGGTGCTGTGGCCTCAGGTGGTTGATTCTTTTGATGGGATTTGCCCAGATGAAAAGCGACGGCTCTCCCAAGCATCTGCCAGCTCTCATCTTTACAGCAGCGCGCCGACGGAGCGTGTAGAGAAGGGGAAACGGGGACCGAGAGGCACCGGTGGAGAGAGCCGGGGACACACGCTCAGATCTGAGCCGATCTGACAGCACAGAGCCGCCGTCGCGCTCAGCCCTCCTGAAACGAGCTCAGCCTCGCAGAGCGCCCCTCTCACACCTGCTCTACGAGATCCCTGAAAACACGACCACATTACACACCTGCTCTATCGGAACCCTGAAAACATGACCAGATTACACACCTGCTCTACGAGAATCCTGAAAACAGGACCACATTACACACCTGCTCTACGAGAACCCTGAAAACACACGACCAGATTACACACCTGCTCTACGAGATCCCTGAAAACACACGACCACATTACACACCTGCTCTATCGGAACCCTGAAAACACACGACCACATTACACACCTGCTCTACGAGAACCCTGAAAACACGACCACATTACACACCTGCTCTACGAGAACCCTGAAAACACGACCACATTACACACCTGCTCTATCGGAACCCTGAAAACACGACCAGATTCCACACCTGCTCTATGAGAACCCTGTCAATTCAAGCAGATTTCACACACAGGCACTACTACACACCTGAAGGCAACTTTTTAAACCAGTGTGACACTTTGCTCAGTGAGATAAGGTGACAATCGGGAATAATAAAAAAACAACTGGGAGATGCACAGTCAAAAGAGCAGAAATTAAAAAAGAAAACTGTAATCTTTCATCAGGGCTGAAGGCACGAAACTGTGGTCCTAATGAGACCTGTCCCCATGGCATCATTGTACATTAACATCAACAAGCATCAATCAGTCTGAGCGAACTGCGCCCCCCCCTGCACCCCCAGCACGCCCCCCCAGGCGGACAGGGCCTGAGCGCTGTATGACATCACCGCGGCTGCAACAGGAGATTCAGGAAGCACCCGCCGGATTGCTTTTCAAAACAGCCACAATGGCGAGCGCTGTAAAAAGTCCAAATCCCATTAACTTTACAAATCCATTTTCGTTCTGGAGTCTGAACCACGGAAGTAAAAAAAGACATTTCTCTCCTCACATCTGCAGACAGAAGCCCACTGGACAAAGAGCCCCCCCCTCCCCACCCTACAGCATCTCGATTACACCCTGCCAATCATGTACAAATGCTGTGCATAGGCCCCGCCCACCTCAAACTGAGATGGGAGAACTACACCTGTCCCTGTTCTCACACCTCACACAGCTGGGAGGTATTGGGGGCGGGGGGGGCTGGGGCGGGGGGGGGGGGGCTGAACCGCACACTGTTGCACTAATGCTGATCTGGTGACAGAGGACAGTGCCAAACAGTCCATTTTATACATTTTTCACAACAATGTGATGTAAATAACTCCTTAATTTTGACAGCTAGGATGTAGAAAAACAGTTATCAGATATTAGTGTCATCAAATATCTTACTAGTACTTAGAATTAATTGGGGAGAAATCTATTTTCAGTGTGATTAGACAATTATGATGTTTTTTGGTCTTTTTTTCTATTTTGTTGCAACATGAACTATAAATGTTTTGATGATCAGTTATCTGGCTATAATATAGTCATACTTCTCCCTGTCAATTGATTGGAGATGATATTTAGAATTTAGGGGAAAATGCTGTAAATATTTATATTCTTGGTGAGGAAGTAGACAGGAATATGTGCCAATTATAGACCCTTCATTGTAAACCTTTGGGAAAACTGAGGGAGGTGTTTCACCGTCTAGAGAGTTCACAACATCCTTCCCCCGGGACATTAC
>NC_049201.1:832500-897500 GCF_013347855.1 Anguilla anguilla
GGTAATAAGTACTTTCATGTTTGGCAATCAGCAATATCATACACCACGAACAAACAACCGTGTGAACATTCCAGCGATGATAAATACGCTGCGGCTTCATTTTAAACCGGACACAGCAGACTCAACCCGACCCAGACTCAACCCGACCCAGACCCAACCCGACCCAGACTCAACCCGACCCAGACCCAACCTGACCCAGACTCAACCCGACCCAGACCCAACCCGACCCAGACTCAACCCGACCCAGACTCAACCCGACCCAGACTCAACCCGACCCAGACTCAACCCGACTCACACCTGCTGTGACTGAGGTCAGTAAGGACAGACAGACAGACTCCTGCCGGTGGATGTGGGTCACACAGACTGCTCATGCTGCAGGTTTATTACTTCCTGCTGATGTTCTGATGTTACCAAGGAAACAGCGGCAGTAATTTAGCAGTGAAAAAGGAGCCACACAACTTGAAATTTCATAATTATTTTATAAAAAAGCTTCTTTTCTGGAGCCTCTGTACTGGCAGGGTAAATTGGGTTTTTTCGGAGGCTGATTTGGTGAAAGGAGGGAGATTATCCTTTATCCTTTATGTTTCCACTGTGCTGGGAGCAGCTCGAGCGGGTCAGCGTCACACACACAGACCACCCCGCTCACATCCTCTGCGCTGGGCTGGGAGCGTCTAACACACAGACCACCCCACTCACATCCTCTGCTCTGTACAGAGAGCGTCACACACACAGACCACCCCGCTCACATCCTCTGCTCTGTACAGAGAGCGTCTAACACACAGACCACCCCACTCACATCCTCTGCTCTGTACAGAGAGCGTCACACACACAGACCACCCCGCTCACATCCTCTGCTCTGTACAGAGAGCGTCACACACACAGACCACCCCGCTCACATCCTCTGCTCTGTACAGAGAGCGTCACACACACAGACCACCCCGCTCACATCCTCTGCTCTGTACAGAGAGCGTCACACACACAGACCACCCCGCTCACATCCTCTGCGCTGGGCTGGGAGCGTCTAACACACAGACCACCCCACTCACATCCTCTGCTCTGTACAGAGAGCGTCACACACACAGACCACCCCGCTCACATCCTCTGCTCTGTACAGAGAGCGTCACACACAGACCACCCCGCTCACATCCTCTGCGCTGTGTTGGGAGCGTCTAACACACAGACCACCCTGCTCACATCCTCTGCTCTGTACAGAGAGCGTCACACATACAGACCACCCCGCTCACATCCTCTGCTCTGTACAGAGAGCGTCACACACACAGACCACCCCGCTCACATCCTCTGCTCTGTACAGAGAGCGTCACACACAGACCACCCCGCTCACATCCTCTGCGCTGGGCTGGGAGCGTCTAACACACAGACCACCCTGCTCACATCCTCTGAGCTGTGTTGGGAGTGTCTCACACACAGACCCACCGCTCACATCCTCTGCGCTGGGCTGGGAGCGTCTAACACACAGACCACCCTGCTCACATCCTCTGCGCTGGGCTGGGATTGTCTCACACACAGACCACCCTGCTCACATCCTCTGCGCTGTACAGAGAGCGTCTAACACACAGACCACCCCGCTCACATCCCCTGGAGCCCAGAATTAGCCAGCAGGACTTTCAGACATTTTCAAGTCCAGAAACAATTGACAAAACTAGGCTTATGCTTCTGAATCCTCACACTGAGCTGGTCTAAAACAGCGTGGGGAAATACTGCAGTCACTGCAGGGGGGAGAGAACACCATGGCCCTGAGAACACCCCCCCCCCCCAGAGAAACATGGCAGCCTGTTCATTAACTCTTTCATATTCCACTAAAATATGTTTCTGAGAACATCTGAGGCGAGAAACAGTTCATGTAATGGCTGAATCTTGATTAATATTTGATCGGAAATGCCTTGTTTGGCAGTTTAATCCAAGTTCCATGAGCCAGGCACCACTACACTGTATAAATAATTTGCATATAGAACACTTTATGAAAATGAGATGGACACACCAACTCCGCCCACCCCAGGAAGCGTTTTTCAGAGCGGAGTGGTAGGCGGAACCAGGCTGAAACAGTGATTGCGATTACTCTTTAACCTCACTGTTTTATTCCAAATCCAGTGTGATGGAGCACAAGAGCCGAAACAACAGAAACTGTGTGACTGAACCTTTGCATTTCACTGCATATGTGGTCAGCAGCTAGTATTCATGACTATCATATAATAATAATAATAATAATAATAATAATATTATTGTTATTATTATTATTAATAATAATAATCAGCTCAAATAAATTATTGATTAGTTAAATAATCAAGAACAGAAACATGGGAAATCCTGAAACGGGCCCTCATCACCTACCTCACACACAATGGTTCCTCTGGAGGTCGGAGGTCAGGGTGAGAGTGTCAGAGGTCAAATGGCAGAAAGAAAGCAGTGAGTCATCGTGGGATTGGAACAAACATCCTTCCTTTTAGGAGATCACATCAGCAGACATCCTCCAGTCATCTGTAGTCAGGGGCACATTGCAGTGAATGCTGTGTTTAAATGAGCCTCCAACATCAGCTAACCAGCTAACTCACACAATGACAAAATTAATATTCAGATAACGAGCTTACGCACACAATGACAGAATTAGTATTCAGAAAGCCAGCGAACGTTTATGGTTAGATAGCTGGTTTAAGTTCCTTCCCAATAAATAAATAAATAAATAAATCGCTCGACTAGCATGCTTGCCAGACTAAGCGGTCCAGCAGTCTCCCCCAAAGCTGAGATGAACCCTATACCTATAACCAGACTATCCGGAAAATTACAAATGTTACACTAGTATTCACCAGTTAGTCTTGTTACGTGCACAAATAAGGCTTTTAAAGTTTGTAATATGACGCTATAACAGTCTTAGGGATGATGACTTTTGGTTTCGCGTCATTTTACAGTCTTGTCCACTTATTGACTGAACAGGCTTTAACATCTTTAGTGCAGATTCTATAGCATACAGTGTGATATTTACTCTTAAATAAGTCACGATTTGATTGTGGTTACACTCCATGAATACCCACCACACCGACAAAAACAATATCGCAAACTGTTTTCATCCTAAACGCAATTCGATGGTTGGCTGTTCGCACACGTTGCCAATACACTGCAAACACTCAAACTTATTTCTTCATCTCCAAACTGTTAGCGTACCGGCCTAGTGGAAATTCCCTCAGCGGATCTCACTTAAAAGGACGCTATTTTAGTTTTTTTCGACGTATGTACCAAATAACACATGTAAACAATTGTTATTCCATAAAAGCGTACCTGGAACTCCTGCTGTGCGTGGTAAATCCACCGCGCATGCGCGAGTAATTAAGCCGTAACAGGTGTGACTCAAATCGCAGGTGTGACTCGCGCAAATCACCTGGCAGAACTTCTCAGCAGCGAATCAGCAGCGCCTGGTGAAAAGGGCGATTATTGGCGTTTAGCGCTTCGGGTAAAATTCGCTGCGCTACCCTGAAGGAGCCATAATCGTTCGCAGAGCAAACAAGATCAAACTGTACGGCGCGGAGCTATCGTAATTAAAAATGTAGTAGTAGAAAGTAATAATTAATAAATGCGCGATGGGAAATGGCTATGCGCAGCTAATATAACGAACCATCAGGAATTTCATGCCCTTTAGTTGATGAGAAAGGCATGTTTATAATAATAGAATATAATGTACCAAAATGTTTCATATTTATTCCTGCTGTCATAAATGCACTCTTATGAATTCATGTCTCAGATACGCAATCGCCCTCAACGCTACTGTGAATTCTGTCCAGTGTAGCATTACCCTTGATACTGCAGGCACCGCAACCTGACGCCACTGCGGAGTTATATATTGCCCTTGCTATGACAATAGGCACTGCAGGCGATGTGTGCCGCCTGCCACTGTGCTTTCTCCCCCGACTTCCCATTGACGCAGAGATTTCTGGTAATAAGCCCCAGCTGTAATAGAACTGCATAATAGCGACTAGCTGCGCTCTCGGGCACGACCAGTATCGGGCCGTAGAGCCGCAGTGTAATAATATGGCTTCAGCTCGTTAAAGATAAACGACTGAAATTGCGTGCAAACTGTAATAGTCTGTACACAGTGAACACGCCGTTATAAAAAAATGAGCAGAAGTTTTGTAACGGCTTTGGGAGCAAGGAGACAGAAGTAAGAAAGGTGCTAATAAACACGCACGCACACGTACTCACACGCGCGTGCACACACGCACACACACACAAAATGAGTAGGAAAATATATTAATAAAAATATATATCTGAAGCCCATGATTTAGGACAGATTTTTGTTAAATGTGAGAGTGAGTGAGGCTTGGTTGGTTCAATGAGCGAAGGGTTGAAAAGCAGACTGACTCGGGCCTGCGTTGCGGCTGCAGTTTATGCTCTGCCAGAGGGCAGGAATCACTGGGGAAAATGAGGTTCTGATAACAGTGATGTAGACTCAGAATCTACAGGACGTCATCGCTGATGGAAAAACCTGCTGCAAATCCACCACTGTAACTGACTGATGCAGAACCTGCCTTCAACACCCAGCTATTGAGAGAGTGGGAGAGAGAGAGGGGGGGAGTGATAGAGAGTGGGAGAGCAACAGAGAGAGGCAGAGAGAGGGGGGAGTGATAGAGAGTGGGAGAGAGAAAGAGAGAGGGGGAGTGACAGAGAGTGAGAGAGAGACAGCAGGAAAGAGAGTGAGAGAGAGGCAGAGAGAGAGAGAGTGCAAGAAAGGGAGTGGAAGAGAGCAGGAGAGAGAGGGGGGAGTGACAGAGAGTGAGAGAGAGAGACAGCGAGAGAGTGAGCGAGAGAGTGGAAGAGACAGAGCAGGAGAGAGAGAGGAGGTGAGAGAGAGCGAGAGGAACAGAGAACAGGAGAGAGAGCGGGGCAGTGATAGAGAGTGGGAGAGAGAGAGGGACAGAGAGCAGGAGAGAGGTCATTTTCAGCGTAAATGGCAGTGTTGTCCCATATAACTCTTACTGTTCTTTGTAACGCTCTTTGTGTTCCCCCTGCTCGGATGAGGCATCAGTTCTCCTCTGGAAAGAAAAGGCTGTCGTGCTGCTCAGACATTCTCCGAGTACCTCAGGTGTGAAGGAAAAGCGTATGTACCCAATTATGGAGATTAGACTGTCTCCAGCAAACATTGCAGCGTGTGCTGCTTCCCTTCAGGTCTGGCATGTTTCTGAGCCTGTCTGTAAAATATAAAACCTCCAGAGCGCTTTCTCCAGTACAGGCTGGTTATTTATCTTTTATATTAACAGCCGTGCGGAGTCTCTGCAGCAGGCGGCCAGCTGCCACGCTTCTGTCACGGTTCCGTCACACACCCTTCCTGCGCTTGGGCTTGCATTTGTCTCTGTTTCACGCTTCAGTGTGTGTGGCTATAGTCTCTGTTACATGCTTCCGTTTCTGTGGCTCAATGTTTGTGGAACAACTGTGCCTTTCCCCGGCATAGCATGCAGTAATCCGATTGGACACATTCAGGCACATGGATACTCAGATAATAGAAACTGCATCAGTAAACTCTAGTCACAGACAATAGAGCCTCCGTCACATAGGATCAGCCTCTCATGCAGAGGATCAGCCTCGCTCACATAGGATCAGCCTCTCATGCAGAGGATCAGCCTCGCTCACAGAGGATCAGCCTTCCTCACAGAGAATCAGCTTCCCTCACAAAGGATCAGCCTCATGCAGAGGATCAGCCTCTCTCACAGAGGATCAGCCTCTCATGCAGAGGATCAGCCTCTCTCACAGAGGATCAGCCTCCCTCACAGAGAATCAGCCTGTTACGCAGAGGATCAGCCTTCCTCACCGAGGATCAGCCTCTTATGCAGAGGATCAGCCTCTCATGCAGAGGATCAGCCTCTCTCACAGAGGATCAGCCTCCCTCACAGAGAATCAGCCTGTTACGCAGAGGATCAGCCTTCCTCACCGAGGATCAGCCTCTTATGCAGAGGATCAGCCTCTCATGCAGAGGATCAGCCTCTCTCACAGAGGATCGGCCTCCCTAACAGAGGATCAGTTCTTACACAGAGGATCAGCCTCCCTCACAGAGGATCAGTGTCTGACACAGAGGATCAGCCTCCCTCACAGAGGATCAGTGTCTGACACAGAGGATCAGCTTCTCTCACAGAGGATCAGTGTCTGATACAGAGGATCAGTCTAGAGGAAAAACATGGATGAAATGTGTGAGAGATACATTCTGCTCATTACAATTCAGATCACCCTTTCCTCTGAGTGACTCCTTTTGGAAGAAAAGGTTGTTAATAAGCAGGATGATTCTGACTCACATCTCCCGCTGGGGCTCTGAGCCCAGGCCAGCCCCCCCCCCCTCATCAGACCGCACTGATAGCCTCATTCAGCCCTGACTAATGACTATCAAACTTTAAAAGCCCATCACAGAACCAGGCATTCTGAACCACCACTGAAAGACGCGCTTTTCACAAAATCCCACATTAATTATTCAGTAAAATCAGGCCACACTGATGTTCCTAGAAGACTTCCTGTATTTCAAAGATAGAAATTCCACTTGGATTTAAGAAACTGTAGGTCACACACACACACACACGTGCGCACACGCATGCACACACACACACACACACACTCCAGGAGTATTGAGCTCATTGAGAAATGGACCACAAGGCTTAATCAGTACGATGACCACAAAATTTCCAGGACCATTAAACAAAGAAAAAATTTAAATTTCCACTATATAGCCATCACCATCATCCCTAAGCTTTTTGTGATGATTTTTGTGCTGTTTTATTATATTTGGCCGCACAACAACACAGCTCAAGCGCTGAACCCCCAAACTGTGAGCTGCCTGCTCTGTCTGGTCTGCAGTACTGTGGGCAGTGGCAGCTCCGTATAAAGGAAATCTCAGAAGAGAGGAGGCCATAGCATCACCCCTATCAGAGATCACGGCCATTTGTGTGTTATAGACACATGGGGAACACCACACTAGGCAAACTACACTGCCCTCCAGGCAAAATAAAGAATAAAAAGCTGCACTCCGTGTAAAAATGTCTTTTTCATCCAGATTAGCTGTAATTGGGATGTTCCAGTCAACGGAGCCACACAATAAATAAGAGGTACTGCCATAAAATATACATGAGCCAGCACTGCCCTTCACTGCGCTAATGAGACCGGAAGATCAAAATGAATCATTTAAAAGGTGTGAAGAAAAGGAAAGAGTAACACGAAATCTTTTGAGTTATCCCTGGAGCTCTTCCAGAGGCCACATACAGTCCGTTTGTTTTAGAATGATCACAGAGCACATCTCTGTGCCCTAAAGCATTCTACAGGCACTGAGCCGTGGCTTCACGTTATTCTGCAAACTGAAGTGTTCAGCGTCTTTCCTGAAGCTGTGCTGTGCAGTTAAACACACCGATTAAGGCATGCAATGCTGATCTCTCCTATACCAGCTACTGATCGCTCCTATACCAGCTACTGATCGCTCCTATACCAGCTACTGATCTCTCCTATACCACCTACTGATCTCTCCTATACCACCTACTGATCTCTCCTATACCACCTACTGATCGCTCCTATACCAGCTACTGATCTCTCCTATACCAGCTACTGATCGCTCCTATACCACCTACTGATCTCTCCTATACCACCTACTGATCTCTCCTATACCACCTACGGATCGCTCCTATACCAGATACTGATCTCTCCTATACCACCTACTGATCTCTCCTATACCACCTACGGATCGCTCCTATACCAGCTACTGATCTCTCCTATACCACCTACGGATCGCTCCTATACCAGCTACTGATCTCTCCTATACCACCTACGGATCGCTCCTATACCAGCTAATGATCTCTCCTATACCAGCTACTGATCTCTCCTATACCACCTACGGATCGCTCCTATGCCAGCTACTGATCTCTCCTATACCACCTACTGATCTCTCCTATACCACCTACGGATCGCTCCTATGCCAGCTACTGATCTCTCCTATGCCACCTACGGATCGCTCCTATGCCAGCTGCTGATCGGATCTATAGCACATGCTTCTCACTGCCAAGCCAATGCCTGTCAGGGACACAACTTCCTGTCCTTTAGTTTTGACCTCAGATCAGCTGGTTGGTGTGTTGCTGTAGCGCTCCCCATCCGCGGAGCCGCGTGTGAATCACAGGCCAGGAGCCTGTGTGGTTTTGTGCGGTTCGCGCAGCACGCTCACGTTCTCAGAACAGCGTGTTCCCGGCCTGCTTTCTCCCCCACGTCAGGTCGTGTAGTCAGACTCCATTAGTCATCTCTCAGCACAGCTTACGCTCCCAAGGTCACCCGCCCGAGCACCACCACCGTTCAGCCGAGCCACGTCTCTGGCGCAGGCACATCGGGCCGTCCTCGTGTTCAGAGTCAGACGATGATCGGGCATAAGCGAACGGCTCTCCTGTAGTACTGCGTGTGGTCTGTATGGTGTAAAATAGTCACTGGCTCTCCTGCAGTACCGTGCGTGGCCTGTAGGGTGTAAAATAGTCACTGGCTCTCCTGTAGTACTGTGTGGTCTGTATGGTGTAAAATAGTCACTGGCTCTCCTGTAGTACTGTGTGCGGCCTGTATGGTGTAAAATGGTCACTGGCTCTCCTGCAGTACCATGTGTGGTCTGTATGGTGTAAAATAGTCACTGGCTCTCCTGTAGTACTGTGTGGTCTGTATGGTGTAAAATGGTCACTGGCTCTCCTGCAGTACCGTGTGTGGTCTGTATGGTGTAAAATAGTCACTGGCTCTCCTGCAGTACCGTGCGTGGCCTGTAGGGTGTAAAATAGTCACTGGCTCTCCTGTAGTACTGTGTGGTCTGTATGGTGTAAAATAGTCACTGGCTCTCCTGTAGTACTGTGTGCGGCCTGTATGGTGTAAAATGGTCACTGGCTCTCCTGCAGTACCGTGTGTGGTCTGTATGGTGTAAAATAGTCACTGGCTCTCCTGCAGTACCGTGTGTGGCCTGTAGGGTGTATAATAGTCACTGGCTCTCCTGTAGTACTGTGTGTGGTCTGTATGGTGTAAAATAGTCACTGGCTCTCCTGCAGTACCGTGCGTGGCCTGTAGGGTGTAAAATAGTCACTGGCTCTCCTGCAGTACCATGTGTGGTCTGTATGGTGTAAAATAGTCACTGGCTCTCCTGTAGTACTGTGTGGTCTGTATGGTGTAAAATGGTCACTGGCTCTCCTGCAGTACCGTGTGTGGTCTGTATGGTGTAAAATAGTCACTGGCTCTCCTGCAGTACCGTGCGTGGCCTGTAGGGTGTAAAATAGTCACTGGCTCTCCTGTAGTACTGTGTGTGGTCTGTATGGTGTAAAATAGTCACTGGCTCTCCTGCAGTACCGTGTGTGGCCTGTAGGGTGTAAAATAGTCACTGGCTCTCCTGCAGTACCGTGTGTGGTCTGTATGGTGTAAAATGGTCACTGGCTCTCCTGCAGTACCGCACGTGGCCTGTAGGGTGTAAAATAGTCACTGACTCTCCTGCAGTACCGTGTGTGGTCTGTATGGTGTAAAATAGTCACTGGCTCTCCTGTAGTACTGTGTGGTCTGTATGGTGTAAAATAGTCACTGGCTCTCCTGCAGTATCGTGTGTGGCCTGTAGGGGCACACTAGCCTCAGCGGCAGCCTTTCTGAGTGGGCTGAAGAGGAAGGGTTCGGTGAAGGTCACAGACGGAGCGAGGGAGGTGCCGCTGGGGCTAAGTGGTAATAAACATGTTGTCAGGACTCATATTGTGACTCAAAGTGCAGGGCTAGGCTAATGGGTACTGGCTGCCCTTGTCATATTTGGGGTCTGGTGTAATCTCACAGGTGAGGAGTTTGCTGACACGCTGAGAGAGGGCGGAGAGGGCTCTAATTGGGAATGTAACTCAGAATATCGGGGTAATCGGGAATGTAACAGGGTGTCAGGCTAATTGGGATGTAACAGGGTATCAGGGTCATTGGGATATAAGAAGGTATCAGGGTCATTGGGATGTAACAGGGTAATTGGCATATAACAGGGTAACAGGGTCATTGGGATGTAACAGCTGTAGCAGTAGCAGATCAGTTTATGATGCTGCTATGATATGCATATGTGTAATTATACAATTCAGTCAGAGCTCACTCCTATTTTATATCCATAAATGCATGAAACACCTGAGACTGCTTTGGTTTAATGTCACATCAGGTATCCAGATTAACCTGAACGCACACGCGCACAGTGTGTTAGACCATAGATATGGACCGAGTGTGTATGTACAGTGTGTTAAACCATAAATATGGACTGAGTGTGTATGTACAGTGTGTTAAACCATAGATATGGACTGAGTGTGTATGTACAGTGTGTTAAACCATAGATATGGACTGAGTGTGTATGTACAGTGTGTTAAGCCATAGATATGGACTGAGTGTGTATGTACAGTGTGTTAAGCCATAGATCGGGGCTGAGTGTGTATGTACAGTGTGTTAAGCCATAGATATGGACTGAGTGTGTATGTACAGTGTGTTAAACCATAGATATGGACTGAGTGTGTATGTACAGTGTGTTAAACCATAGATATGGACTGAGTGTGTATGTACAGTGTGTTAAACCATAGATATGGACTGAGTGTGTATGTACAGTGTGTTAAACCATAGATATGGACTGAGTGTGTATGTACAGTGTGTTAAGCCATAGATCGGGGCTGAGTGTGTATTTAGTATTTCTCTCTTGTTCTTGTTTAAGCAGTAGATGTTTTATCAGTAATTCCCTTGGCTTCTCTCATTGCAGAAGCGGCTCAGGTTGTTTTCTCATTTTGAAAGTAGTGTGAATCGAGGCATGTCAGATGAGGTTGAAAAAGGTTACATTTGTTTTCTGAGATACGTACAAAATGCACACAAAACAAATTATACAAAAAACGCAAATTATAGAATCAGCATTCGGGTCATAAAGCACCTGTTCGCCGTAGATTTCCCTGGAGTCTGAGGTATGGGTGCTTCAGACGAAAACTCCAGCGATTATTTCATTAGAAAACGCATCGATCTGCAACATTCAACTTAATTAATTGATTAGCCGAATTACTGAATAAGTGCAATCACCAATGAGACTAAACGTACACACTATCAGCTACATTTACTGCTCAACGAAACGCTGATTAACGGCAAAAACTCCACCGGGCCAGAAACAGGAGCACAGAGAACACAAGCGATGGCTGAATGTCTCGCAGTGGATTATACAGGAGTTTTTATTTTGGATGCACTTTTTTACGTTCAGATGAATCTACATTGTAGATGCCTGGAAGTTTTACATAGAAAAGCACAACCTATGTTGAGCCTTCAATGAATACACAGCATTTTTATTTTGATATATGATTCTACCATTTTCCAAAAAAAAAAAAGCATCAGAGATATTTTTTCTGAGATATACGCACAGTAAACTGGACCTAATGTTATTGTGATGGATCGAAGGGGCTGCTAGTGTCTCTCTGCTCAATACTAATGGGCAGTTCTTTCACTTTCAAGACAAAAGATGATGACCTTTGGCATGTAATATGCTGTTTCCGTCTGTTGCTAAACAGAAGTAGTCAGCTTGTCTCCAACTTTTTGATCAGCACATCTCGAAACGGAACCGAACCAGTCCTCATCAGATAAGCGGCAGTGAAGGCAAGGTACACACTGTTACGGGTTCTCTCGCCCAGCTTTGAGAAAACGAGACACAGAGTTCACAGAATACCGCTGAATTCCACTGTTGTTGCTGACAGCACTTGCAGTACAGACAGTTTAATGATGAAGTGATTACAGTTTCAGTTTTTTTCTGTTATTTTTTTGCTTTTAAAAGTGTCATGAGTTTGTTAAATGCACACAACCAGGAAAACTTAAACTGGCATTTCACACTTTTAACAACCTCTGAGTACACAGTGTTCATGCATTCCTAAACATGAAACCTGAAGTATTCTAGTGAAAGCTTTGTATATTTTACATTTACAGTATTTATATTTTAGTATTTTCATTTTTCTACTTCTAACAGCCTTAAAGCCATTACAGTATCAAAATAGCATGCTGTAAAATATGTCATCTAAAAATATTTTTCTTGTTTTAATGCACAATTGGAAGTGGTTTTAATGCACTTCAACGTTTCAACATAAAAGGAACTTTTCCATCCCCTGAGGGGGGCAGTGTGGATGTCATCAGGTGCTGTTAGAGTGTGAGGTGGGAAATCATAGGTAAAATTCAGAGTTAAAGTTGCAATACAGAGTTAAAACGGAACCTTTTACTGTGTACATGCTAAAGTTGTCTGAAAAATGGCTCTGTTGCTTTTAAACAAGAAGGTTGTGTCTGCATTAGAGCACACCAACGAAAGCAGGATGAAAACAGCCATTTCAAAGCCGAACAGGCGGACAGCTATTCTCCATGATGCATTACAAATATGGCCTTGTGTAAAGTCGTATTTACTGAAGGACATTTTTTGTAGTTTTATTTCATTACATTCTTTTGCACTCAGTTGTATATGAAATATAAAACATTCATGCTCTCCACACAAAATTCTATGATGGCATAAATTCAATAGGAATGTGTTAGTACGCCAGATTTATATCGCAAATTCCTCTCAGGTGTTTGAAAAATGTTACGCAGATTTATTATAAATACCCACGAGTCTCCCGAGGTCATTCTGTCCCAAAGATTACGGCAGGCGATGTAGACACTCACGCTGTTTCCAAGTAAAGTAAGAGAGGGGGAAAAAACAAAGAATCACATTAATCCAACTTTAAATAATAATCAAGATCGATCTTTTAATAACGACACGATTTTAAAAAAATGTCATTTTGTGCTTGATTGTTAATTGAAGTCATTGTTTATGACTGGTCTTATGGCAGTTCTTTAAGTGTATGGAAACTAATAACACCTTTATTACTGCTACTGCTGCTGCTACTACTACTACTAATAATAATAATAATTACTGTTACTGCTACTCCTGCTACTGCTATCGCTACTACTACTGCTGCTACTGCTACTGCTATTACTACTACTCATCATCATCATCATCATCATCATCATCATAATAAATTCCAGTGAGAGAGTTCATTTGAGGATAGACGCAGTTCTGGCTGATATGAGGGAATGATGATAGCAGGCAGTGCAGTGTTTGAACAAACAGGCCTTCTGGTGCACAGCAGCAGGGCTCTGTGGAGGCGGTGGGGGGGGGAGGGTGGAGGTGGGCCAGAGGGGGGGGTGGAGGTGGGGGAGCCGGAGGGGAGGCTGCTTTAATGGGCTCTGTGGGGAGTGGGACAGGGCTCTGTGGGGAGTGGGCTCTGTGGGGAGTGGGGCGGGGCTCTGTGGGGAGTGGGCTCTGTGGGGAGTGGGGCGGGGCTCTGTGGGGAGTGGGACGGGGCTCTGTGGGGAGTGGGGCGGGGCTCTGTGGGGTGCGGGACGGGGCTCTGTGGGGCTGCGGGACGGGGCTCTGTGGGGAGTGGGACAGGGCTCTGTGGGGAGTGGGACAGGGCTCTGTGGGGAGTGGGACAGGGCTCTGTGGGGAGCGGGACGGGGCTCTGTGGGGAGTGGGACAGGGCTCTGTGGGGAGTGGGACAGGGCTCTGTGGGGGTGTGGGACAGGGCTCTGTGGGGAGTGGGACGGGGCTCTGTGGGGCTGGAGGGGAGCCTGGGATGCCACGCTCTCATTTACACTTTCAGCGGAGATCACACGGCCACGGGCCGGCAGGGACGCCGGGCCAGATGGAGGGGTTTCCAAGGAAACGCGCTCCTTCAGACACATCCCCATTTTACTGCAAGTGCTCTCCTCCCTGGCTCTGATGTTCTGGGTTTGACGCTTCAGGGTGCAGACCTTTATGGGACAGTATTTAAATCTGGAGTACAGGTGCAGTTTAATCTCCGGGGTACAGCAAAGGGTGTGTGGCCGTCACCTGTGTGACGCACGGCAGCCCTGTTACACCTGAGCACCTGGCACACCTGCAGGCTCTCTGTCCCTCCTGCTCTCTGTCTGAAGCCTACAGCAGGCTGTGAGGCTGCAGAGAGAAACACAAAAACACACCAATACACCAGCCTGCAGAAAGACACAGATTCAGACCTGTGAGTGTGTGTGTGTGTGTATGTGTGCATGAGAGAAAATGTGTGTTTGTGTGTGTGTGTGTGCATGACAGAGAGTGTGTGTGTGTGCGCGCATGTGCTTGTGTGTGTGAGAGAGAGAGAGAGATTGTGTGCCTGAGTATGCGAAAGAGAGAGTGTGTGTGTGTGTGTGTGTGTGGGAGTGAGAGTGTGCATGAGAGAGAAAGTGTGTGTGCATGTGCATATATGAATATTGGTGGAACTCATGTCAGTGATCTATCAGAGATGTGATCTGAGTCAGTGAAGCGCCGCTGCGAATCTGAGAGGCTTCAGCACAGCGAGCTGCACCAGGAGGGCTAATCTGAGAGGCTTCAGCACAGCGAGCTGCACCAGGAGGGCTATTCAGACAAAACTCGGGAGCGCCCTGGAACGACCCTGCTGCAGCGGGACGCTTCAGACGGCCTGTGGGGGACCCTGCCGGATTTCAGAAAAGGCTTGAGTGAAGGGCCACATTAATTACAGCTGCTGTGGAACGCTCCTGATTAACAGGCAGCTCTGGGATGGATGGGGGAGGGGCAGGCACTGGGATGGATGGGGGAGGGGCAGACTCTGGGATGGATGGGGGAGGGGCAGACTCTGGGATGGATGGGGGAGGGGCAGAGTCTGGGATGGATGGGGGAGGGGCAGACTCTGGAACGGATGGGGGAGGGGCAGAGTCTGGGATGGATGGGGGAGGGGCAGACTCTGGGATGGATGGGGGAGGGGCAGACCCTGGGATGGATGGGGGAGGGGCAGACTCTTGGATGGATGGGGGAGGGGCAGAGTCTGGGATGGATGGGGGAGGGGCAGACTCTGGGACGGATGGGGGAGGGGCAGACCCTGGGATGGATGGGGGAGGGGCAGACTCTGGGACGGATGGGGGAGGGGCAGAGTCTGGGATGGATGGGGGAGGGGCAGACCCTGGGATGGATGGGGGAGGGGCAGACCCTGGGGTGGATGGGGGAGGGGCAGACTCTGGGATGGATGGGGGAGGGGCAGAGTCTGGGGTCGATGGGGGAGGGGCAGACCCTGGGATGGATGGGGGAGGGGCAGACCCTGGGATGAATGGGGGAGGGGCAGACTCTGGGATGGATGGGGGAGGTTGGGAGCCCCAGAAGGGGCTGGTTGCCTAAGTTATTAGGCAACCAGTGGTTTAAAAAAAAATTAAGGTAGATAACACTTCAGTCATTTTATTAATATGTTGTAGGTTTATATAATGCAGGTAATGATTCCTACTTTTTTTAAGCTACTGCAGATAAGAGTGTATGAGTGTATTCTGAATACCATGCAGATAGTCATAAATTCTAAATATATCAATAAGCATTGTGAAATTAATGGCAGAAGCTGTTATTGTATCACTTGTCCATAATAACCAGGCTTTTTACATGCTGGTTAGAAGGCACTTATGATAAGAGTACTACATAAGCATTAGCCCATTTTTCAAATATCTATATAAGTAATGCTTACATGTAGGTCTAGAATATTAATTATAAATGAATACATAACTTCATAAATGATCCTGCATACGGTGACATGCCTTTTTTTGCTAGTTTGCTCATAACAGAATGGTATTTTCTTTTTCCTTTATTATTTGGCTTGTTCATGTTTTTTTGTGATGATGATCAGACTCTCTGTGCTTCCTGCTAGGCCAGGGGGGGCACAGACAGCACTGCGTTTCAAAGCGCTGTTTTATTGACATCACATTAGCATGTGGAAGTGGGGATCCTGATAGTTCTCTAAAGAAAGGACATAATGGCTCCCTTCAAAGAGGCGTGACATTCATATGGGGAGCCTCGGATGATTTAATGCAGACGGCAGAGTGCTTGCTGTGGCTCACCGCGCCTGGGGAACGACAGTAAGTGTTTTTCACAGAGAACGAGAGTGACCTCAATCTGTTACCACTTTACTGTAAACACATACAGAGGAACTGGGACCTGCAGCCCACACCACATAGAAACATCAATTTAAGGTTGAAAGTGTCTGTGCGTGTGTGTGCATGTGCATTCATGCGTGTGTGTGTGTGTGTGTGTTACTCACCTGTAACTATATGGGTGAGTATTACACACCTGTAACTGTGAGGGTAAGACTCCCTGCAGGTTAGAATGGCAGGTACAGGTTTTTCAGGTTAAACTAAGTGTCTGCTGCAGAAATGATGTGTTTGGGTGCAGAAATGCTGTGTTTGAGCACAGAAAGCTGGAGCAGTGGTCTCATGCTTCACTTCAGGGGGCGGGGGGGGGGGGGGGGGGGGGGGGGGGGGGTGACGTGCGGTGTTTGTCTCTGCAGTTCTGTTCAAGATGACGCCTTTAAAGATCCCTCTGGGTTTCAGACTGGTTTATGGCCACGCAGGCGTGGTTCTTATCACCAGCACTACCAGAGTCGGGTATTCCCAGAGATCTGTTAATCACATTCAGATCTGTGTGATTTCCACAACGGAGTACACCCTGCCTGGCAGAACACATCATATTCATAAATAACCAGATAATAAACAGCTAAAAAAGCACAGAGACACAAGCAGGCCTGACTAAATGATCACAGAAATACAAACAGCCCTGCCTACACAATCACAGAGACACAAACAGTCCCCGCTAAATGATCACAGAAACACAAACAGCCTGAGCTAAATAATCACAGAAACACAAACAGCCCGAGCAAAGTGATCACAGACACAGACAGTACTGGCTAAATGATCACAGAGACACAGACAGCCCTAGCCAAATGATCACAGAGACATAGTCAGCTCCAGCTAAATGATCAGAGCCACAAGCAGCCACAGCTAAATGATCACAGAGACACAGACAGCCCCAGCTAAATGATCACAGAAACACAGACAGTGCCAGCTAAACAATCACACAGCTGGCAGATAAAATCTTTTTAAGTTTGTCCATATGAAAGAATTAAATATTATACCGGCTTTCCAAAATGTCCACTGCCAGGTTTGTAGGAGCCAACGTAAGTCACCGCTAGCTTTAATATTATTAGTTCAAGCCCCATGGGACAAATTCTGTGGCTTAAGTGTTTATATTGAGAAGGAGCTTACGTTGAGGATTACTGAATTTCTTAAATTTCTTAGGTTCCTGCTACAATCTACTTTCTAAGCAATGCCATGACTTAAGTGCATGGATTCTGAACCTGCTTTGTGTTTATTCCGTCATGTTCAGACTGAAGCGGAGAGAATCGCAGATGAACAGGGGCAGGTAAACTGGTAAACAGGTAAACAGGTAAATGCAGACATCTGCGGGGCTCTAGAGGAGTGACGGACAGTTGTCAGTAATGTTGCATATACAGGCTGCCATGCTTACAGGAAACTTCTGGAATTGCTGTTGGTTTGTGCATGAAAGCAGACGTCAGTGGGCTCCACAATAAAAACGTGACGTTATTGATAGTCCTGTGGGCGGAATGACTGTTATAAATGAACATTATGGCAAAAAGAAGCACCTGAAAGTTTTGCTAAATTTATTCCAAACTTTAGTAGCGTAAGTCTTCACTAGCATAGCATGTGGTTTTGCTCAATTTACATACAGCAGGCTGTTTAACTGCTTCATAAAACACCTGCCTCAGCACCCATCCACCACATTATTAAAAAAAAAAAAAAAAAAAGTTTATGTTGTTGTTTTGCATTTCAGTAACCACACAAAGCTGGTACGCTTAGTGTTGAATATTTTCCTCGAGAAACATCAGTTATAAAGCTGTCCACTGTTTTTGGCAGCGTGGTAGTTTTATTTCAGTAATGAAGCCATATGCTCTCCTTATTTAAATCAAATTGAGGATCGGGTAGCTATAATCAGATTTATTATTACTTATGAAGGCAAATAACCCATCCTCCACTGCACACATGCATCTCCCCCACAATCATTGAGCTTCATAAAGATTTAAACAGCCGTGCTGATCTGCTCCATCATCCAAGCTCTTAAAAGATGCATTCTGCACCGAATGAAAATGAACACCTTGCAGTCCGCCTAATTCAGATGGGGAAGGTGCCTTAGTGGAGTAAATAAAGGCCGCTCTTTGTAAGAATAATCTACTTTGTGATCATTCACCTGGTCATGCAACTCAGCTTCCTGAAACCAGAGCTGAAGATATCTGTGGTCAACCATAGAAAGCAAGGGACCTTCACAGGAAATGGCTCATTAAACTACAATCAATCCCAGAGAGTCCAGGGAAACAAGGAAATGCAGCCAAACAGTAGGTAGCTACCCCAGCTGCCATGGAATTTCTAGAAATAGTAAAAGAGAGAGAGACACACACACACACACACACACACTTGAGCATCTCTCTCTCTCGCTCTCTTCATGTGACAGCGTGAGTCTCCACCATACAGACAGGAGTCCAGTCTCAAGGACACAGTAAATAGGTTATGTAACACAGTAAAAGAGAAGATGGCACTTTCTAAGAAAACTACTGGACCTTGAAAATATAAATTAATCATGGGTCAGTGAGTTTCTCCCACAGAAACCAATCCTACAATTCCCCCAGAACCAAACCACTCAAAAGATGCTTTATTTTGTTTTTAATGGAGAATTTTAGAGTTGAACAAGTTAGAGGAGGATTTAAAATGGACAGTGGTTCATGCTGCTGGTCAGGTGACCACAGGGAGGAGGAGGCAGTACCCCGCCTCGGAGCTTTGGTTTGGGTTCCACCCGCCCCAGAGCTACGGTTTGGGTTCCACCTGCCCCAGAGGTTTGGTTTGGGTTCCACCTGCCCCAGAGCTACGGTTTGGGTTCCACCTGCCCCAGAGCTACGGTTTGGGTTCCACCCGCCCCAGAGGTTTGGTTTGGGTTCCACCCGCCCCAGAGGTTTGGTTTGGGTTCCACCCGCCCCAGAGGTTTGGTTTGGGTTCGGGTTCCACCCGCCCCAGAGGTTTGGTTTGGGTTCCACCCGCCCTAGAGCTATGGTTTGGATTCCACCTGCCCCAAGACTTTGGTTTGATCCTGGTGAGGGGGGGGGGGGGATATTTTCATGTATTTTCATGTAACATTCATGTATCATAATCATAATTGTCTGTCAAACCTCTGAGACAAACATATCATTAGATGTTTATGGCAGTTTATACATGCTTGCTATATATAGGCCTTATTTTCATATGTCTCTGTGGAAGTTGTTTTTGCCTGAAACTGTTTATTTGCTGAAAAAAATGCATGAGAGAAATGCTAGGGAACGGGCTAACAATTCCCATGTCACTGTCTCCAGAGTTACCGAGTCACACGTGAATTATTTATCTCCTACCTTTGCTCCAGGGCTTATTGAGGTTAGCATTCGTGTGGCAGAATCGATCCTGGACAAGGCAGTTATTAGCCTATAAAATACTGCGTTCACCATGCTTACCCACAGGAGCTTTCATCAGATTCAATGCTGTGTTCACTGCAGGTTTACACTACAGAACGCTCTACACCATACCAGCGATAGCAAGTTACATCTCTTCAAGTGACAACTGTGATTAGCAAATCCAGCTAAAAAGCAGGAAGATATGGCCAATCGTGTAGAATGAGACCAAGCACTGCTTCACCGCCTTGAACCCCCATGAACCGCCATGAACCCCCATGAACCGCCATGAACCGCTATGAACCGCCATGAACCGCGCCTGCTTCACCATCATGAACCCCCATGAACCGCCACGAACCGCCATGAACCGCTATGAACCGCCATGAACCGCGCCTGCTTCACCATCATGAACCACCATGAACCACCATGAACCCCCATGAATCGCCACGAACCGCCATGAACCGCCATGAACCGCGCCTGCTTCACCATCCTGAACCACCATGAACCCCCATGAATCGCCACGAACCGCCATGAACCGCCATGAACCGCGCCTGCTTCACCATCCTGAACCACCATGAACCCCCATGAATCGCCATGAACCGCGCCTGCTTCACCATCCTGAACCACCATGAACCCCCATGAATCGCCACGAACCGCTATGAACCGCCATGAACCGCGCCTGCTTCACCATCCTGAACCACCATGAACCCCCATGAATCGCCACGAACCGCCATGAACCGCCATGAACCGCGCCTGCTTCACCATCCTGAACCACCATGAACCCCCATGAATCGCCATGAACCGCGCCTGCTTCACCATCCTGAACCACCATGAACCCCCATGAACCGCCATGAACCGCTATGAACCGCCATGAACCGGTGCCTGCTTCACCATCATGAACCACCGTGAACCACCATGAACCGCGCCTGCTTCACCACCATGAGAGGCAGAAAGAAGCAGAGCTGCCCCTGACTGATGCCGACTTCCCTGTTGTTCATGAACAGACAGCCAAGAGCACTCAGAGCGGACGGGGAATTATACCCGGGGAGAAATATTATCAGCATTCGCTCTCCAAGCCGAAAGCAAATGTGTTTTACATTTATGACCAGAGTGTTACAATTTAATATTGTTAGAATAAATTGTTCCTCCGTAAAAGGAGATGAGTGGGTGGAAGGTTTCTGCAGTTTAATGAAGTGAATTGCAGATGGTGTTCCAGGCAGAGTTCTGTCAGGAGAAAAAGGAACACAGGTGTAATTTAGCATTGAAAGGTAAATTCTGCATAGATGTCAGGAAGCTTTGAATGGAGTTTCAGTTTTGTGATCACCAGAATGAGCAGTCTTAAGAGGAACGAAACGAACGCTTCTGCTCATCGGGGCTGAGAGCGCGTCCGTTAGCGACATGGTGGAGCCATCAGTGACACATTCAGCTCTGCAGCGACGCGTCACAGGGACCCAGACTGCTGCCACGCACAGGGACACACTGCTGCCACGCACAGGGACACACTGCTGCCACGCACAGGGACACACTGCTGCCACGCACAGGGACACACTGCTGCCACGCACAGGGACACACTGCTGCCATGCACAGGGACACACTGCTGCTACGCACAGGGACACACTGCTGCCATGCACAGGGACACACTGCTGCCACGCACAGGGACACACTGCTGCCACACACAGGGACCCAGACTGCTGCTACGCACAGGGACCCAGACTGCTGCTACGCACAGGGACCCAGACTGCTGCTACGCACAGGGACACACTGCTGCCACACACAGGGACACACTGCTGCCACACACAGGGACCCAGACTGCTGCTACGCACAGGGACCCAGACTGCTGCTACGCACAGGGACACACTGCTGCCACGCACAGGGACACACTGCTGCCACACACAGGGACCCAGACTGCTGCTACGCACAGGGACCCAGACTGCTGCTACGCACAGGGACACACTGCTGCCACACACAGGGACACACTGCTGCCACACACAGGGACCCAGACTGCTGCTACGCACAGGGACCCAGACTGCTGCTACGCACAGGGACACACTGCTGCCACGCACAGGGACACACTGCTGCCACACACAGGGACACACTGCTGCCACACACAGGGACACACTGCTGCCACGCACAGGGACACACTGCTGCCACGCACAGGGACACACTGCTGCCACGCACAGGGACACACTGCTGCCACGCACAGGGACACACTGCTGCCACGCACAGGGACACACTGCTGCTACGCACAGGGACACACTGCTGCCACGCACAGGGACACACTGCTGCCACGCACAGGGACACACTGCTGCCACGCACAGGGACACACTGCTGCCACGCACAGGGACCCAGACTGCTGCCACGCACAGGGACACACTGCTGCCATGCACAGGGACACACTGCTGCCACGCACAGGGACACACTGCTGCCACGCACAGGGACACACTGCTGCCACGCACAGGGACACACTGCTGCTACGCACAGGGACACACTGCTGCCATGCACAGGGACACACTGCTGCCACGCACAGGGACACACTGCTGCCACGCACAGGGACACACTGCTGCCACGCACAGGGACACACTGCTGCCACGCACAGGGACACACTGCTGCCACGCACAGGGACACACTGCTTCCACACTGAGCATGCTCACTGCCATCCGCACAGTCTCTACACTCCTAAGGCAATGTGTCTGTATGGGTGTTGGACTCATCAACGCAATGATACACTCAGCAACTGGGTCAGGGGGAACCTGTGCTGATTCTGCTGGGTCAGGGGGAACCTGTGCTTAGCTGCTGGGTCAGGGGGAACCTGTGCTTAGCTGCTGGGTCAGGGGGAACCTGTGCTTAGCTGCTGGGTCAGGGGGAACCTGTGCTTAGCTGCTGGGTCAGGGGGAACCTGTGCTTAGCTGCTGGGTCAGGGGTAATCTGTGCTGATTCTGCTGGGTCAGGGGGAATCTGTGCTTAGCTGCTGGGTCAGGGGTAATCTGTGCTGATTCTGCTGGGTCAGGGGGAAGGTACCTGCACTCAGCTGCTGGGTCAGGGGTAATCTGTGCTGATTCTGCTGGGTCAGGGGGAATCTGTGCTTAGCTGCTGGGTCAGGGGTAATCTGTGCTGATTCTGCTGGGTCAGGGGGAAGGAACCTGCACTCAGCTGCTGGGTCAGGGGAAAGAAGCTTGTGTGCAGCTGCTGGGGCGTTCTGATCCCAGAGACAGGGAGAACGGCGCTCAGTTACTGGGCCATGTTTCCAGCAGACCCGCTACTTTCTCCAGATTCAAAATGTCAGCTTGTCTGGGGACAAAAAATGAATGATTACCAAAATCAGTCGATTCCAAAATGCCGATCGATTGCGTCCAACATATTAAATGTCAATTAAATGTCTTTCTACCATCCAGTCTTCAACAAAGAATACATCTTCTACCCACAGAAAAGACCAGTAGAAGATCTTTAAAAATCAGTGTTGCTAATTGACTGCTCGCTAACCTGTACAGCTGGGTACTGGGTGGGCCCTGCTGGGTACAGGGTGGGCAAGGCTGGGTACTGGGTGGGCATGGCTGGGAACTGGGTGGGCACTGCTGGGTACAGGGTGGACACGGCTGGGTACAGAGTGGACACGGCTGGGTACAGAGTGGGGACTGCTGGTTACAGGGTGGGCACTGCTGGGTATAGGGTGGACATGGCTGGGTACTGGGTGGGCACTGCTGGGTACAGGGTGGACATGGCTGGGTACTGGGCAGCAGCAGTTCGGTGGCAATCATCTACACACACTGCTGTTGTATTGATTTCCCTGTGGGTCCCTGTGGGTCCCTGTGGATCCCTGTGTGTCTAAAAGGGTTTAAAACTGCAACAGTCCCCTGCTATTCAATATCCCCATATCTCAATTTAAATGCCTATAAATTAAGCACTATAAAATCAGGGTGTGGTTATGCATTGTGAGTCAGTTTCCACGGTGTCAGGCCAAAAGCCTTCCTCCCCCAAGACAGCCTCTACTTTAAACTGCAACAGAACAAGCTCGTGTGCACCCTAACATGCTCGTGTGCACCCTAACATGCTTACGCACGTCTGCACAACCTTGTGCAGTACAACTTGCACAAATACTCACAAATAAACACCTCAATGCACTCAATGCATACTTCACTACCTGGAAGATTCCACAAAACCAACTTTAACACCTTCCTCTAAAAACAGCAATAAAATCATAATGTGGAGTGTTTAAATAACAGCTTAATAACAGTTTTAATATTTGTTTTTAATAACAACTTAAGAGCTTATTGTGCTATATTGTAATGACTGCACCCACTGCTCCATTTTAAAAGCAGTGTAATATAAATTATATAATATATATTTAAAGAGCTGCATCCACAGGCAGGAGAAAATGGACTAAAGGGAAAAGAGCAGTGTAGCAGGTCAGGAGCGTTAAAGCTGCATGCCAACATGGCCGATTCCCACCTGTGTGTTTACTCCAGCGCTGAGAGAAGCTTCCGGACCTCAACTTGGCCGATTTCCACCTGTGTGTTTACTCGAGCGCTGAGAGAATCTTCCGGATCTCAGCAGCCCTCTGTGGCTGTCCAGACATTTTAAAATCTAAACGCACGCACTCATAATCCCTTATTTTATTTTTTTTATTTCTCTGTAGAGAATAAAAACATTTGCGTTTTTTTTCCTCTCCTTTTTTTTGATTTTGAGAGATGGAAGGTGTTATAAAAATGTAATTTCATAATTAATATAAAAATCTTATAAATACAGATTTTTAATGGAAGGTAGCATATAAAAAGTGACTGACAGGCAGAATTCCTAATTCCAAATAAGATAAACAATCACAGCACACGGATTCATTTAATTCATTTTGGTCACATGGTGTTTTTCAGAAGTTTGTAAGCCTTACTTTGTACGCCTGTAAGGCTCATAAATTAAATCAAAATTATGCATAATTATACCTTTTCATATTTATGCTTTGTTTTTTAATACTGAAATGCTAAATTATATAATTTGGTTTAATTCCATATAGCATGATTAAAAACATGTGCTCAGATTCTTGCTCAGATGTTAAGAGGAATTCAGAATGATTAGAAATGTGCTCTGCATGGGGATGCACTCTCACTGCAGGAAACGAGCCAGGGCCTAGGAACAGCTCACAGGTGCTGCACAAAGCTCTGGAGCTTTATGAACAAACACAGACTCAGTGCCTCAGAGCTTTATGAACAACACTGACTCAATGCCTCAGAGCTTTATGAATAAACACCGACTCAGTACCTCAGAGCTTTATGAACAAACACTGACTCAGTGCCTCAGAGCTTTATGAACAAACACTGACTCAGTGCCTCAGAGCTTTATGAACAAACACTGACTCAGTGCCTCAGAGCTTTATGAACAAACATTGACTCAGAGCTTTATGAAAAAACACTGACTCAGAGGTTTTTTTTTTGTTTATTTAATTTGAAGACCTTATACCTTATACAGACCTACCTAGCTTACATTTTTGAAGTTATATCTGTACATATCTGGATCTAGCTGTATATTTGCAAAAGCAATTTAGGAGCCAATAGCAGTGCCTCTCCCACCACGCGTGATTGGCCAGAGCAGCTCCCTATCCACGCACTTCACGGCCATCATCCGCCTTTTTCGGACACTTATGGGTCAACGGCACCACGTCTCAACAACGCAGTTACCCAAAAAGGCCGATGATTGGAAGTGGAAAGCTGTGCACTTCATGGAAAAAGATTCTTCCTGAATGAAAATAAGGAATCGAGTATTTTTACAGCGGCTGATAAGTGCTGGTGAGATTGAAGCTGAGGAGGAAGAAATGAGCCGTTTCAGAAAGAGACAGAGAAAATCACTCTGCGAACAGCCAAACAGCAGTGACACTGCAGCGTGCAGAAAATGTGATGTAGATTCTGTGACCTTGCAGTAACTACTTTTGAGTTTGAAAAAAGCAGCCGCAATGTTCTAGTAAATCTGGCCCTGAGTCTTAGTCTTCATAAAATGGAGCTTTGTGAATCTGGCGAAGCCCAAGATGAACTCATCGCACTGTTAAATAGGAAGTGCAGGGTGAATTTGGCTCAGGACGTTCGTCGATTCTGGGCCTGGGACTTCACCCATGGAGCCGATCAGAGCGGCCGGTTCTGTGCCTGCACGTTCTGCGCGGCTGGGCTCAGAAGGGCGTTTAACTCTGGGAGGGTTCCTCCAGGAGAGGGGCTGGTGCTGGGGAGTGTTCCTCCAGGAGAAGGTCTGGTGCTGGGGAGTGTTCCTCCAGGAGAGGGGCTCCAGGAGAGGGGCTGGGGAGTGTTCCTCCAGGAGAGGGGCTGGGGCTGGGGAGTGTTCCTCCAGGAGAGGGGCTCCAGGAGAGGGGCTGGTGCTGGGCAGAGGGCCCAGTGACGCAGCATTATTGTGGGGTCAGAGAGTGGAGCTTCACAGGCTCTCAGCTAACGCTAACCGGTACTCACGGAGTCAGGCCCCACTTCAAACTTCATACACAACCAGAACACAAACACACACAACCAGAACACAAACCCACAGGACATACACATCTCTCTCCCCCACTACTCAGCCCTGTCAGTCCGCTGCCCAGCACACTCCACACGGGCAGCCCTGCGATGAGGGCACCAATAATTAAACTAGCAGGAAGCAGCCGTCCCCAATTACCCCCAGCGGTCACAGTATCACACCGCACACCAACTGCCCCCAGCGTCCATGTCTCCGACAAGGACTCTGCCCCCGGCACACCTGCATCCTGGGTTCTACAGCCCCTCCTGTGTCTGTATGTCCCCCAGTTATTCTTGCAACACAAAGGTTCATGTTCAGGCCCTGCGGCGTGTGCTACACAGGCTTCTCCTGCTCTTAGCAGCCATGAAGAGGAAGATCAGGAAAGGAAGAAAAGAAAGATTCTCTGTTACAATAGAAGTTTTAAAAATATGCAGGGAAGCAGACGGTGTCTGTTATTCAGCGGTGAAAACAAACGGATGATTGCTGTCGATCTTCACAGTGCAGAGGGTTATTATGCACAGCGGCTGACCTAACCGAAGGGGTCTGCTCTAAACTTAGCACATACGCAGGGAGCAGCCGTTCACTGCACATTATAAAGCACTGGAAGGCCTTGGACCAGCAAAACCAAACCTCACATTCAACCAGCAAAACCCAACCTCACATTCAGCCAGCAAAACCCAACCTCACATTCAACCATGAGGTACTAAGATCAGTAACTGTTTTCATGGGCGTATTCCTCTTGATTTGGATTGTTAATTTATTTTAAAAGGGCCCAACACAGTGGATAAAGGCACTGACAGCATTAACCTCCCTTTGGGGAGTCTTTTTAGAGGACACACTGCGAAACAAACCAGAGACACAATGCGGGCAGAGCCACAATGAAACAACCTGCTTAATTATAAATCAGTTAAATAAATATAATAAACATTATTGATTATTAGTGATGAAGAGACTTTTGATTAAATTAAGAACAGAACATCATTTCAGAAGGGATGTCCAAACATACCTGTACATATTGGAGTCAGTCAGGGTTGCCATGAGAGGATTCCAAAAGTTTTCAAAATATCTGAGAGAGCCAGAGCCTTCAGTGGAGGGATGGTGGAGACTTGCAATATCTGAAAGAACAAGTAGACTGCCAGATGACAGTCCATATGTGTGAGAAAGTATTCAGTTCCTGTGAGAACTGGCTGGTCAGCAAGGTGACAGTAAGGAGGGTGAAGATGGTGCAGAAGGTGTGGTTGGCAGGTGAAAGCCGGACAGGTTTATCAGAGAACGTGTGCAGAGTTGGGTTGCCATGTAAGAGTGGATTGGCTCAGGGTTGCCAGGTAACACTGGATGGGTTGCCATGTGAAAGGAGAGGCCACGTGCCCCCTCTCTCACGTGCAGAGGCATTAGACATGCTTACCCTGCCAGTAAAGGTTCCTAAATCCTGCCCTGCTCCCCCCACACCATGACCTCCTTACATAGACAAACAGCTTTAACATGTTAGTGGCAGGGGGGAAGGGGGGGCGCACTGGGAGGATAGATAAAAATATTGTGTTCAGCGAGTGAACCGCGATTGCATTAATCTAAGTTTAGCAAGGCATGAAAGGGCTTTCTAAAGTCAATTTCAGTGCAATAATTGAAAAAATCTGAATGACACCGCTTGCTGGCATTTGATTGGTCATAATTGAAGATTATTTTTCCCCACTATTCTGCTTATGGCACATGTGGTTTTCTACACACAAAAAGGAACAAGAAGCATGCAATATCAGGCTGTGAGTAACTGTCCAAAACAGGCTTGTATTAAATGGCCATTGTGAGTGATTGTACTACTATGATTGATTTTTACAGTAATCATTACTTGGTAAGTGCATGTTTGTTGAGTTTTTCCATGAGGGCAACAGCACTGAAAATTCTGTGTTCTTCTGAGATTATTGACCCGGATGGCAAATGCACTTGCGCACAGAGAAGATCTTTTTCTCTGGCTGGTAACTGGGATGTTCATGGTGAGAATATGAGAACAATGAACAGATGCTACAGCCGGAGAGTCAGAATGCACTGAGACTGCAGCCAGAGTCGGAATGCACCGAGACTACCATATGGCTCTTCCTGTCAGTGGTTCACATGTAATCTAAAACTTTTACAGCAAAATGAATGGCCCAAAACACAGGTAGTCCGGTGAGCTGTGCCAGGTGAAATGCTTCCCTCAAAGCATTACTAGTGTAGCTAACGCTAACGCTAACATAGAGAGTCAGTTAAAGCAGACTGGCGCATTGCCCAGTGGGGGCCATTTTGCTCTCACCACAGGAAAGAGCACATGTACCATTTCACAGTGCTGTCACTATTTCCATCTCAACAGATGCAGAGCATTTTATGGACACCCCCCGAACACATTACCCATAATCCCTCAGCTACCCGCGGTGAAACAAGGCCAGGAGCTGACGTGTGTATGATATTCACACACCGGGGTGGTATGGCGGCCATAAAGGCTTTGGATCCACCCCTGTGAAGCTCAGAGCTGCCGGCAAAGAGCTGGGAAAATAAATAGGACACTTCTGTCTATTCCTCTCTATCACTTTCACTCTTCCTCTCTGTCTCTCTCCCTTCCTCCCCCTCTCCCTCCCTCCTTCCCTCTCTCTCCCCCTCCTTTCCCCTCTCTCGGTTCTTCTTTGTGGCGCTGTGTGGCCACGGTCGCTAGCTCTGTGTGGCGCTGCTAATTAGCGCAGGCAGTCCTCATTACTTCAGCCCAGCACTACAGGCCTGTCAATCACTCTAACAGATACAGGAAGGGGGGGCAGGGACAGTGCGGTGTGCAGATGTCCCAGGAGAGGGACAAGCACAGGACAGCAGTACTTCTTGCAAATGAAAAATCCCCCATTTCCCACAGCAGTGTTTCTGCATCGGACTCATGCAGCATGTTGGTGAGGTAGGTAGGTAAGCTCCACAGCACAGCGGTTAGGGTAATGGAACTAACTCAGAGGATGCAGGTTCAAATCCCATCCGAGGTACTACTGCTGTACTCAAAAGCAAAGGTACTAGACCAGAGATCAGTCAATGAGATCAGCCAGAAGAAATCAGCCCAGTCAGACCAGCAGGCAGCTAAATAAATCTCCTACAGGAGAATCAGATGCTTTCCAGACCCCTTTAAAATCCACGCAAATTCACAGCGAGTGATTGCTATTGGCTCGAGTAAACTCACCAACATCCAATCAAAACATGCTCATGCCTTCTGCGCATCCATAAAGAAACTGCAAAAATTCATCGGACCGTCAGAGATATAACTTGGCAACAGAATTTTAGTCACAACACACAATTGTAAAAAAACTGGCACCAATAAGTTTTATTTTACAGCATCAGAGAGAGAGAGAGAGAGAGAGAGAGAGAGAGAGATTACTGGCAGCCACTGACCTCTGCAGTCAGAAATCAAACAGGGTTGTGAAATTAGTTTAATGCCCTTTGTAAATGTTAAATAATTTAATAAAAACAAATAAATCACTGAAAAGGAAAGGATTGAAGATACCAGACATTTACTTTCCCAAAGGTCCTGCAGTGCCACGTCTCACTGTAATGGTCATTCAATTAATGGTGCAAGAAAAATTTGTTTTGCTCGTTTCAAATATTTTGGATGCATTTTGTTATTTTTATTATAATTATTATTACGGACAGTAAAAGACAGCCTCTAATGGAGCTGGAAAGGGATAAAGCATTTGAACACACGCACATGCACACACACGCAAACGTGTGTGCACAATAGACACCCACATGCACACACGTGCAAGCACAGTAGGCACACACAAGCACATGCATGAACACACGAATGGACACACACACACACACACACACACACACACACACACACAAACCTGAAAAGGAAATCTATTACCTGCTGTAATAGGCACTCAGGTGAAATAACAGGGATTGTTTGTAGCCCCTGTGTTCATTCTTCCATAATTCCAATTACAACAGCTGGCATTAAGAAGACAAATTACACAATGCAGACCGCTTCATTTCTTGTCACTGAATAATAACTCTGACTATGGATAAAGAAACCGTAGGGCCACCTATAGATTTGAGAAATCCTCCTCATTCTTTCAAAGCACACAAAGAGCACAGTCTTCTTTACACTGAGTGTTAAACACAATAATTCAGTTCATTACTTTTACATCACAATAACAGCAGATGCTCTTATCCAGAGACATACAAAAGCGAAATAAGAACACAATTATATATATTGTGAGGCAGGGCTGGGGGTGGCTACTGCACATGTGGTGAACAGACAGGAAAAACCCAAAAGATGTGCTAACTTACCGTAGCCTTTTATTGGTCCCAAAACAAGAGAAATCTTCAGGAACAAAACCAATGGTCAAACTGGCAACCAAAACTACAAAGAAAACAAAACCAAAACTACAAAGAAAACAAAAACGAAACCAAAACCCCAAAAACTACCACACCCCATGCATTCCCCAGCTCCCAAACTCCTCTCCTCCAGGTCTGGGAGCCAGGCGATAAGGTACAGGCGATTATAGAGCCCATGATTAGGTAATGGGCCACAGCTGACGTGATTGCAATGAACCACAGCTGCAGCC
The DNA here is from genome assembly GCF_013347855.1 of Anguilla anguilla. NCBI lineage: Eukaryota > Metazoa > Chordata > Actinopteri > Anguilliformes > Anguillidae > Anguilla > Anguilla anguilla. The sequence goes on from NC_049201.1 coordinate 862,856, forward strand.
GTACCTGTCTGCAGGGTCAGCGCTGCCCCCTGGTGGGCAGCACCCTAATTCCCTTACTGCCACCACAAAAGATACATCATTTTCACTGAGTGTATATTCATAATACACAGTATTATATGCGTGTGTGTGTTCGTATGCGTGTATACCCTGTGGGGAAAAGCTCCTTTCTTTGAACCAAATTTTACAGGCATTTTGTAATTTATTTTGTGAGTCATAGTTATTAATACCATATCTGCTGTGCATTTCCTGCGTTTTTGCTCATGAGAAACTTTAATCTTCCAGCAACAACAAACTACGGCAGGGACAAATCTTCACTTGGCACTAGAAACCCCGAGGAGGGGTCTGGCGCCCAAAATAAGAAAAACAAGAATAATTAGAGATATGAGAAATATTCAGAGAAATATTCAGAGAAACAGCCTGAGATATAAGAGCAGAGAAACTGTTTCTTTCCTGTCCTTAGGAAGCTCAAACTGTGGCGTTCCCAAGAGCTTCCGTTAGGAACCTGTCAGCGCGTTTGGGGCGCGTTTGGGGCGCCCCCCCCCCCCCCCCAAAGAGGAGACAGCACTGCAAAGGCAATAAAGGCTGGAGGTTCACATCACATAAAAACAAGGAAGAACACCCCCCCCCCCCCCCCCACGGGCACAGTAACATGCTGCCTGGAAACAACTATCATGACAGCCCTGTGAATAAAAAAAATAAAAATAATATATATATATATATATTTATTTTAAAGAAAACAAACGAGAATGAAAAAGCGCAGTGATTAATTATTCCCTGGGCTGGTTTTTCTTTTGCTTTTTTTAAAGACTCGGTTTCTTCTGCTCCGGGGAGACGAGACGTCTTCGTTCGAGTGGTCTGGGTGTTCCACTGCGAGGCGGGAAAGCGGCGCCACGGCGACCGCAATGTCACGCCAACGAAGCTCTCGCCACTCCCGCCGTGCGCGTGCGGCAGGTCTCACAGCTCCGTGCGGCAGGTCTCACAGCTCCGTGCGGCAGGTCTCACAGCTCCGTGCGGCAGGTCTCACAGCTCCGTGTGCGTGCGGCAGGTCTCACAGCTCCGTGCGGCAGGTCTCACAGCGTGTGCGGCAGGTCTCACAGCGCGTGGGGCAGGTCTCACAGCTCCGTGCGGCAGGTCTCACAGCTCCGTGCAGCAGGTCTCACAGCTCCGTGCAGCAGGTCTCACAGCTCCGTGCGGCAGGTCTCACAGCTCCGTGCAGCAGGTCTCACAGCTCCGTGTGGCAGGTCTCACAGCGTGTGGGGCAGGTCTCACAGCTCCGTGCGGTAGGTCTCACAGCTCCGTGGAGCCGCTGCGTGCCGAAGGAAACTCGTTAGAACAGCGCGTTTTAAACGCATCACTGACTAAACCGGGTCCCCCAACAGGCACATTTTAAATGTTTTTGCCGTTCGACTGAGAGCTCACGCTGCTCCACGCGGCTCTCACAGGCTGCCTGAGAGGGGATTGTAAAAGTACCACTGAGACATAATGAGTGTTGGACAGGAAAAGCCTCAGAGCAGACTCATTCAGGTGGACAGGTAATGCCTGGAGGATCACGGCGTCTGCAGGTTTAACTCCAGTCCTGGAGGGCCACAGCGTCTGCAGGTTTAACTCCAGTCCTGGAGGGCCGCAGCGTCTGCAGGTTTAATTCCAGTCCTGGAGGGCCGCAGCGCCTGCAGGTTTAACTCCAGTCCTGGAGGGGGCACAGTGCCTGTAGGTTTAACTCCAGTCCTGGAGGGGGCACAGTGCCTGCAGGTTTAACTCCAGTCCTGGAGGGGCCACAGTGTGTGCAGGTTTAACTCCAGTCCTGGAGGGGGCACAGTGCCTGCAGGTTTAACTCCAGTCCTGGAGGGGGCACAGTGCCTGCAGGTTTAACTCCAGTCCTTGAGAGCCACAGTGTGTGCAGGTTTAACTCCAGTCCTGGAGGGGGCACAGTGCCTGCAGGTTTAACTCCAGTCCTTGAGGGCCACAGTGTGTGCAGGTTTAACTCCAGTCCTGGAGGGCCACAGTGCCTGCAGGTTTAACTCCAGTCCAGGAGGGCTGCAGCGCCTGCTGGTTTAACTCTAGTCCTGGTGGGGGCACAGTGCCTGCAGCTTTAACTCCAGTCCTGGAGGGGGCACAGTGCCTGCAGGTTTAACTCCAGTCCTGGAGGGGGCACAGTGCCTGCAGGTTTAACTCCAGTCCTTGAGGGCCACAGTGTGTGCAGGTTTAACTCCAGTCCTGGAGGGGGCACAGTGCCTGCAGGTTTAACTCCAGTGTGTCATACTGTCTTTCAGTACTCAGCCTGTCTAAAGATTCCACACACATCCAGAGTCCTGGAGTTAATCCTGCAGACATGGCGACCCTGCAGAGTTTGAGCTAAACCTACAGGCACTGCAGCATTACGAAAGACTGTCCGACACGAAGGAAAACATTTACTGTGAAGATCATGACAGCCTGCAGACATGAACTCTCTCACTCTTGTTTCTTAGCAACCTCCAGCTCCCAGTTGACTGCGCGCCTGTTTCCTCAGACGTCTGTTTCTTTGCTGCCAAATTAATGGTTGGCCTGAATTTGTTCAAGTAAAAAAATAGAATAAACATCAGACCCTATATACCCCCCCCCCCCCAACCAGCAGTGCTGTAGTAGGAGCAACTGCCTTTAATTATAGCAGGAATGAGTAATAAATCATTTAGATATAAATAAATAAAAAACTTAAGAGAATTCAAAGGAAAAGTCTAATTAAAGTGCAAACAGCTTGTCTGAGAGGCCCCGATGATCTCTGGAAAAAGTGTTTTATAATTTAAGACCCCCCACCACACGGGTATTGGTTCCCTTTACAGTAAGTAAGACCCCCCCCTCCCTTTTTTTGGCTGGACCGCAACAGCGGGGCCAGCCCTACAAATGCAAATGTCTGTGAGTGACTGAGTGACTGACTGAGTGATGAAGTTACACCACTGGTCGGCCGAGTTATGAAGTTACACCATTGGTCGGCTGGATCACATGTGTCAGATCCAGCCATATACTAGGTTTTAACCTGGTCTTGTTTCTGATTGTAATACATGCACATTGTTAGCTGTACCTGAGCTTTGTGCTCAGGTATTCACAGTGTTCACGTTTGTTTTTTAAATAAATATTTTTGGACTCACTGGTGATTACTTGTGAAGTAGTAAAAACCCCAGAGTCAGAGCACAGAGATGCGTACCTGCAGTCAGGTGTGATGCATACCTGCACTCAGGTGTGATGCGTACCTGCAGTCAGGTGTGATGCGTACCTGCAGTCAGGCATGATGTGTACCTGCAGTCAGGTGTGATGCGTACCTGCAGTCAGGTGTGATGCGTACCTGCAGTCAGGTGTGATGCGTACCTGCACTCAGGTGTGATGCGTACCTGCACTCAGGTATGATGCGTACCTGCACTCAGGTGTGATGAGTACCTGCAGTCAGGTGTGATGCGTACCTGCAGTCAGGTATGATGCGTACCTGCAGTCAGGTGTGATGCGTACCTGCACTCAGGTGTGATGCGTACCTGCAGTCAGGTGTGATGCGTACCTGCACTCAGGTGTGATGCGTACCTGCAGTCAGGTGTGATGCGTACCTGCACTCAGGTGTGATGCGTACCTGCAGTCAGGTGTGATGCGTACCTGCACTCAGGTGTGATGCGTACCTGCAGTCAGGTGTGATGCGTACCTGCACTCAGGTGTGATGCGTACCTGCAGTCAGGTGTGATGCGTACCTGCACTCAGGTGTGATGCGTACCTGCAGTCAGGTGTGAGTGAGCCAGTAACCGGGCTGTCTGCGGCAGGGTTCCTTGTGTTTACCATCCTTACCGCTGCTTCTCTTTCCTCCTGTTCCTGCCATAGTCTGATAAAGCCTCATTCAGCTCACAAGCTCTCCTGCAAGCACAGAGTTTATGAGATAAAAACACAAACATTTCAATCTTTATATCTGGAAGAAGACTGGAAGATTATACAGTTTTTATGTATGAACTTTCACTTGAGTCTGTATTTTCAGAAATGTTCCAATGACAGCAGTAAGGCAAATACAGCTGAAGGTCGATCTGCAGGTGTGCAGGGTGGGGTCGGGGGGGTGGGGGGGGGGGTGCAGGGTTGGGGTGTGTGGGGGGTGCAGGGTTGAGGGGGGGTGGGGGGCAGGGTTGAGGGGGGGGCGGGGAGATGCAGGGTTGGGGGGGGGGGAGGGGGAGTTGTAGATTTGGGGGGGAGTGCAGGGTTGAGGGGGGTGGGGAGGGGGAGTTGCAGATTTGGGGGGAGGGGTGCAGAGTTGAGGGGGGGCGGGGGGATGCAGGGTTGCGGGGAGGTGTGCAGAGTTGAGGGGGGGTGGGGGGTGCAGAGTTGAGGGGGGGGTGGGGGGGGTGCAGAGTTGAGGGGGGGGCGGGGGGGTGCAGGGTTGAGGGGAGGGGTGCAGAGTTGAGGGGGGGCGGGGGGGTGCAGAGTTGAGGGGGGGTGGGGGGGTGCAGAATTGAGGGGGGGGGGGTGCAGTTACACCCTGGCCACACCGCGGACCCCTCCCTCTGCGCGGTCCATGCCTGTCGCTGAATTACTTTCATTCCACTTCATAACTCTTACAGCGACCACATTCGATTTTCCATTATCATGTCCGCCTCTACCCACGGCTCTGTGTCACCATTTCATTCCCATTCATCAGGAGAAACCCCAGCCAATCAGACACCATTTCACCACAAGAGCCCTTTCATTTCCACCTGGTCGCCATACAGCCACTGTGTTGCAATTTGATTGACAGTATGAGAGTCGATGACAGTTCAGTAGGGTCACTACAGTGGATATTCTCACAACTGAGATCCTTCATGGCCAATCAATAGGCAAGATTTGTTCAGACTGTTTCCTATTCCTGTAGCCTATTGCCCCCCTGAGCCATACGGAGTGTTTAGACCTCTCTCTGCCCTCCCTGGAGACCCCTCTCACCCCCTAATCCCCCTGACCACCCCGCCACCCCCACCTCCACGAGCCTCTCTGCCCTCCCTGGAGACCCCTCTCACCCCCTAATCCCCCCGGACCACTCCCCCCCCCCACCCCCACGAGCCTCTCTGCCCTCCCTGGAGACCCGCCCAGCCCCCCCCCCCCCCCCCCCGGACACTCTTCTTCTTTTCCTCCTTCCCTCATGAGTTTCCCCTTAGCGGCGGGGGGGGCGGGGGGGGGTCTATGGGGGCGTATCCCGCGTGCAGACTGCGGGGAGAAGCTCCTCTTCACTCATTCATACCCCCCCTCACTGCCAGCTGCTGGGGTTACATAACTCTGATGTAATATCAGCTTTAGGCCTTTCAGAGCTGCTAAGCAAGCCCCTAAATCTCCCCCAGGAGAAACAGCCGTGGGTTTAAAATGAGACAACAAAGCCTGAGGATACAATAGAGTAATAACAGGATTAGTCTGAGCATATATATATATATATAATAAGATAATAGGGCAAACCTTCGGGGGATATATAGTAAGATAATAAGAGGATTATTCTGTGATGGTGACTCTTACATGGGAGTTGGTTTAAATGCATGATCTGCGCAGCCAGAGAGAGGAGTCTGAAACATGACTTCATCACGAGCTTCATCATCAGCTTCATCACGAGCGCTCCACAGAAATATGGCGCAAATCTGCTCCTCTCCAAAGCAATAAAACCCAGCTACTAAAACCATGATCAAGTGAATAAGGCAATCCAGACCTACCTCATTCATATAAAAATCATCATGAGTACAGGTTATGAGGAGAGTAATGCTCTACTGAGCATCTTTCATCCCACTACAGCACCTAAAAGATCTGCACTCTGGGTTTTTAGCCCAGATGATAACCGGAGATGAAAAAGTTTTGGAAAATGGCCGACATCGTTCGTCAGTCAGCCATTAGACGCCCCCCCACACACCACCTGGGTTTGGTAGGAGTTTATACGTGCAGTTTGCACACGTCTAATACTGAAATACATGACCATGTACAGACTATGTGTGCATGTTTCTGACATACAACTACATATAACACATTTATGACACACTGACATTAAAGGGTTAGTAAAAAAAAACGTGCGTTGGCGTCTGAGGACACGCATGCAGCTGGTAGGACAAGCCACAGACTGGACACTTCCTTCCAAGTCCTGAATCCATTGGGCTGAATCCATTAGGCTGGATCCACTCGGCTGGATCCATTGGGCTGAATCCATTCGGCTGAATCCATTGGCTCTGAAGGGTCAGTTCTATCTCTCTACCACTGAAGCCAAAGCATCCAATTGGGAGCATCTTTTGAAAAAGGGGTGTGATCAAGGGCAATGGGCGTGGCCTAAGACAACACTGCTGGCAGTGGGCATTCTGTACTGCGATACACCCGAGTATCAGGTGGGTCTAAAGGTTCTGCGATAAGAATGGCAATAATGTCTTGTAATAACTTTCCTGACTTTAAATGCGACCTTGTCTTGTGAAAGTGTCTTCTTTATAGACGGGAATTTATTTGAAATCAGAAGAGAATGCGTGGCTCTCTGCTCGAGGACGTTGATAATCTCAGAGCCACAGCACAAGAGCTCCTACAGCTCTTATAGCCGCAGACCTTCTCCAGTTTTCCCTCCGCCCGGTGCAGACACATGCGTGTGTGTGCCCTGGTACCCCACACACCGCAGCCCATCTCAAACCGTCTCCACTCTGTGATTATGATTCATCCTAAATCACAACGACCTACAGCGGGTACCTCCGCTACCGTGGGTTAGAGCTGCTGATGACTGGGCACGGTCGCCCAAACAGCACAGACAGTCTGTCCGAAAACTGCTCCAGGAGCACATCAGAACCCTCATCTTGGGGATGGCCTGTTTTTCACGAGGTTATTAAAAACAGGACAGTGTGTTCGCTGCCTCTCCTGAGTCATAGCTCAAACTGACTGCGCCTTATGCTCTCAGTAAAGAATAACCTGGAACAGACCTTCTGCAGGGCAGGGAGCGGGCCTCCCAGTTTACGCTTACTGCCATTCCATGTCCTTCTCTGTCATTCCCTGTCATTCCCTGTCCTTCACTGTCCCTCTCTGTCCTTCCTGATCCTTCACTGTCCTTCACTGTCCTTCCCTATCCTTCCCTGTCCTTCCATGTTCTTTTCTGTTCTTCTCTGTCCTTCACTATCCCTCTATTCTTCTTTCATTCCCTGTCCTTCCTTGTCCTTCACTGTCCTCTCTGTCCTTCCCTGTTCTTTCCTGTGCACAAGCGCATCACCTCAGCAGTGGAGGACATCACTTACAACTCAGGATTAATAAGCTGCTTTCAAATTCTGCATGTAGCATTTAATGTGAAGCTAAAACTATTAACAAGAATGCAGTGCATAACTGACAAGACACATGAGATGATGTTGGAGAAGTTTTCTTGTTGTGGGAGTGAGGGAGAGAGAATACAAACAGCCACAATCACAATAATCAGAATAAATCCTGAAAGGTTAGAGTTATCCTGGTGAGAAAAACTTCATTTTGATGCAAAACTCCATTTTCTCTTTTCTTTTGTACCCTTTCACTGAGAGAAAAAACAAAATATTAAAATATCCCTGTAATATGGCTGAGCTGCGACTGTCTTACCCACCACTCCTCAGTGCCCGCCACCCCCACTCACACAACACTCATAATTGCGAGGCTTTTGCTGTATTCATTCTTGTTAGATTAGGAAGGGACTGTTAGATTAGGAAGGGACTGTGCTTCCTAGTTAAATAGCTCATTGAGCCGGGTGTTAACCCCAGAACCCAGCATTTATCTCCCAGAATAAATCTCCCGGGTGAGGATTGATGGGGGCTGTCGCAGAACGGGGGGGAAAGGCAGGCAGTTTGAAGCGAGCGTGGGGGGGGCAACTTTAATGGGATCACTGCTGATTGAGCAGCTTTAATACAGCAATCACTCTTCCCCCACCTGTCAGTCAGATGCACAATCTGGTCCACCCCTCACCTGATTGGTCCAGAGGGGCGTGTGACCTTGCCACTGTGCTCAGGGCTGGTTCAGACCGATCTTGCTCTGTCTCCATTATTATCCCAGATCAGTCACCACCGGGGAAGGCCCATTCCTGCTTAATGACATCACACAGCACATTCCTGCTTAATGACATCACACAGCACATTCCTGCTTAATGACACCACACGGCACATTCCTGCATAATGACATCACACAGCACATTCCTGCATAATGACATCACACAGCACATTCCTGCATAATGACATCACACGGCACATTCCTGCTTACTGACATCACACAGCACATTCCTGCTTAATGACATCACACAGCAGCACATTCCGGCTTAATGACATCACACCACATTGTGCTTGACACGCCAAACCCTGTCTTGGCTATATGGTTACTTTGAATACAATAAGATAAAGATTAAAAATAATCGAGAATGTCAGTTCAAAACAATAAATATCACTAATCTTCTGCATGAAAATCTGGTTTTATTTTCATTTCACATATAAACCAGAAATCACATCATATCGCAAAAAATGAAAGACCTCTGTTTCTGCTTTAAAATCCCAGTATAGCCCTGTGAGTATTTAACCCAGGCAGACAGTTGCACAAGTGCTAACAGAACACAAGGGTCAAATTTAATGTGCTGATGAGATAACCGACCTTTGACCTCCGACCCATCTCCTCCAGCACATGACCTGTCACAGTAGCTCCTCTCTATTTAATACCAGCTTCTTTGCTACTGTTCTCAGAATGCTAAACACCCTGCTAACACTGCTGGCGCTCCTCCCTGTACTTCATGTTGTACTGCACATTTAAATGTGCTTCAGGGGTCAGCGACCCTGTGTGTTAATTGAGTGATGTTCCTGTTGGGTAATGTTCTGTGTTTATGTATGCTCAGTCAATCACGCTGTACTGAAAGCAATTACCAGTAGCCTTGGGTGTTTGGCTTCGTTCTCTTTAACACGCAGAGGCATGTCTACATCACAATGGACCTTCCAATCCCAGCAGCGGCAGAACACAATTCTGTGTGTGTTTATTGGCCTTTCTTCAACCAGCTATCCTGCCTTCATTTTGTAAAGAGCTGTGACGGCAGCGCTGGTTCTCTCCTGTATCGGGCCGCAGTAACACGTCTCCACCAAGGACACGCGCGCAACCTGCAGCCGTTGCTACTGAATAAAAAGGTCTGAATAAACGACTGAATAGATAATTCATTTGCTAAGAGCATGGGTTGGCTGGAAATCCCGAAATGGATTAGTCAGTGCAGTTGACCCCTGAATGAAGTCACAGGGACATTTTCCCACAGGGTGGACCGAAATGACCATGATAATATAATGACCATTCGCATCCATTCACATCATAAATTCAGAGTGCCAACTTATCTCTCAGCGAACTCACAACACCTCTGGTGTCAGGTACCTGCATGGGAGTTTGGGGTTGCAAGGGCACCCCCTAGTGGCTGCAGGACTGAAAGCAGTCACTCATAATTTATGGCTACAGGCTTTAACCAAGGGGCTAAATGTGACTGTGTTTTTGAAGCTCACTTCCTGGTCTTGGTGAGAGACATTGCTCACTAATGCCAGTGCGGTTGGCTCCACTCTTCAGCCACCCACTTCAGTGTAGGTCGATGGTAGCAATACAGTCAAAATACAAAGTCCTTTTTTCCCACAAGAACCTGTAGTCACAATAATAGTTGTTTTTCTTTGTGTAATGTCTCCCCATGTGCAGATTTATGCTATTATGTCATTTGGACAATATTTTAATATTTTGTGGATTGATCAGGTACAGTGTCTGCATGTCACTACAGGGGAGGGAGGGGGGGAGCAGAATCACAGGGGAATGGACTGCTCCAACAAACCTCTCTAATGGATCATTACGAAGCGCTCCAACAAACTGCTCTAAAATACCCCACTAACAGCCTCTCTCTCCTGTAGTACAGTGTGCTCTGACTGCTATTAAATCTCTCCTGTAGTACAGTGAGCTGTGCTGTTAGATCTCTCCTGTAGTACAGTGAGCTCTGCTGTTAGATCTCTCCTGTAGTACAGTGAGCTGTGCTGTTACATCTCTCCTGTAGTACAGTGAGCTCTGCTGTTAGATCTCTCCTGTAGTACAGTGAGCTGTGCTGTTAGATCTCTCCTGTAGTACAGTGAGCTGTGCTGTTAGATGTCTCCTGTAGTATAGTGAGCTGTACTGTTAGATCTCTCCTGTAGTACAGTGAGCTGTGCTGTTAGATCTCTCCTGTAGTACAGTGAGCTGTGCTGTTAGATCTCTCCTGTAGTACAGTGAGCTGTGCTGTTAGATGTCTCCTGTAGTACAGTGCGCTGTGCTGTATCAGAGGGATGCTGGCACTCCAGGTGAGTACACCTGACAAAATGAAGACTGTTGATTATAGTTAGAGATCTGAAATTATGGTGAGTAAAAAACCTGAAATACATTCATTTGCTGCAGCAGGGTATCACATCTCTCCAGTTCATTTCCCTGTCCTTTAAAACCAGAAATCACGCTGGCCAAACACCACACCATAACCTCCACACTGGCCAAACTCCACACCATAACCTCCACACTGGCCAAACTCCACACCATAACCTCCACACTGGCCAAACTCCACACCATAACCTCCACACTGGCCAAACTCCACACCATAACCTCCACACTGGCCAAACTCCACAACATAACCTCCACACTGGCCAAAATTCCAGATCGATAACCGTGCCATTACCCCCCGGGGAGGACAGCTTGCCGCACGCGGCCCGAGACAAACGAGGCCGTTAAGAGCGCCTTAATTACCGCACACTCCCCCACACACCCCCAGCACCAGCCACCTTAATTACCGCACACTCCCCCACACACCCCCAGCACCAGCCACCTTAATTACCGCACACTCCCCCACACACCCCCAGCACCAGCCACCTTAATTACCACACTCTCCCACACACCCCCAGCACCAGCCACTTTAATTACCGCACACTCCCCCACACACCCCCAGCACCAGCCACCTTAATTACCGCACACTCCCCCACACACCCCCAGCACCAGCCACCTTAATTACTTCACACTCCCCCACACACCCCCAGCACCAGCCACCTTAATTACTGCACACTCCCCCACACACCCCCAGCACCAGCCATCTTAATTACCGCACACTCCCCCACACACCCCCAGCACCAGCCACCTTAATTACCACACTCCCCCAGCACCAGCCACTTTAATTACCGCACACTCCCCCACACACCTCCAGCACCAGCCGCCTTAATTACCGCACACTCCCCCACACACCCCCAGCACCAGCCACCTTAATTACTGCACACTCCCCCACACACCCCCAGCACCAGCCACCTTAATTACCGCACACACCCCCAGCACCAGCCACCTTAATTACTGCACACTCCCCCACACACCCCCAGCACCAGCCACCTTAATTACTGCACACTCCCCCACACACCCCCAGCTTCAGCCACCTTAATTACTGCACACTCCCCCACACACCCCCAGCACCAGCCACCTTAATTACTGCACACCCTGGGGTGTGTCATTACCCCCCTGAGACACAGCCAAGGCCGTGCCCGTTCACCCTGCTCAAGGCGGGCATGCCCCCTCATCCACCCCACCCGCCCCCCCCCCCCCCCCCAGCCCAGCAGGGACAACACTGCTATAATAATCCCATAACTCACAGTGGGAACATGCTGAGAGAGAGAGGGGAGAAGGGGGGAGAGAGAGAGGGGAAGAGCAGGGAGAGCGAGAGAGCGAGGGGAAGAGTGGGAGAGAGAGAGATAGAGCGAGAGAGAGACAGAGAGAGAGAGGGATAGGAAGAGAGGGGAGACAGAGGGAGACACAGAGACAGACAGGCAGACAGATAGATCAGTGATCCATGGCAGGAAAGGCAGCACGCTGGGTCTATTTCCTGGGCTCTGTTTACTCTGGACAGCTGCAGTGTCTGCTGGGTTTTTCTGGCTCAGGGCTGGGAGCCTCAATTTAAAAACCTCATCAGGAGCTGGAATGCGCTGAGATGTATTCCTGCTGACAGTAACACACAAACCCGTCGTTCCTCGCAGTTTCTGATTCGTTCAGGCACAGACACGCCCCCAGCCGGGGCCGGTGAATCAGAGCGTACGGTTCGGCCGCGCCCACAAACGCACGGTGAACAGACACACCTGCAGTCGCCGCTGCTGCGGGAGTGCGAGGCGCGCAATCCAAACGGCTGTTTCACACAAACACAAAACGCCACACACACACCATGGCCCAGGGGCCACTCACACACCATGGCCCAGGGGCCACTCACACACCATCGCCAAGGGCAGCGGGACAATCCCTCCAGAAAGGACACACTCGAGCTCGATCTGATAACTACACCTTTGTGTTCTCAAGCGGAGGCACAATAATCTACCCTGAAGCCGTCTAAATATCCACTTTTCACACTTATTTTTCCTTGGTTAGTGGAGGAGTCCCACATCCAACATCGGCCTCTTACTTATTCACCCATTTCCACTTCACTCCCTGTATCCATGGTAACATAACCCCAGTCACAAACAAAATCCGTGGCAGGGAGCAATGCAATTATAACAGAGCAAGTGAAAACATACGCATGGAAACGCACAGCCTTTATGTCCAGCGCGTGATTCCCTCTGATTGTGCCTGATGAAATGAAAACCTCCACAGCCCCGTGAAATTAATTCAACCTGCGAAGAAATTGCAAGACTTCCACGTGATTTTGTTTTTTGTTGCGAATAAAATCACGTAAATATGATCCTATAGGGATTAGGCAGAATCTGAAAATGAGAGCTATTGCCTCTGTCAGTTTGTTCACCGTCCTGCGGGGAAAACTGGTCGCCATGCTGGAACTTTCACATTTACTCTAAACCGACATTTCCATTGCCAACAAACAATTTAGTGAGGCAGAACAATCTGTCTAAAGGCGAGCGAATTGCCACAGAATCACGCTAACGCTACTCATTTGGAAGATTTATGGGAATATACAGAGTTTTTTTAAAAAGGCTGCTCCAGCGCGAAAGCGAAGATGGCAGCGTTTAGACGGCGGTTTCTCAAAGCGACAGGACTCGCGACAGCTGATCAGCAGCAGCGATGCTTCGCTCACCACCGCACAGCTCGATCGGCACGCCGGCCGCAGGCCGCTGGACGTCTGAGATAAGCACGCACGAGGGTAGGCCTGGCTGTGGGTGTCAGATCTATACATTACAGAGTCACGTAGATACAGAGTCTGCGTCAGCAACGAGAGAGAGAGAGAGAGAGAGAATTTAAGCTCTCAGTTGATCTTTAAAAACGTGCTCTAAAAGATCACATAAGAGCTTTTTAAAGATGTGATTAAGCGCGTGGCTAGCCAATTGATTTCTGGCACGCTGTGGCCTTCGCAGCTCGTGCAGCTGCTGAAAAGGGAAGTTCAGCATGGCTGAATGATCTCATCAGCATGGCCTTGGGCACCGAACACGCGGAACTCCTGTTGGGAATATCGATGCTCTTCCAAGTTCAATACGGACGCAGATCTAACTTTAAAAACATTGTTTGAACCTGCTCCGCTCGCCAGACACAGGCAGAAAAACGGATTTGTCTGCAAATCGGGATATTTCGGGCTAAAACTGCAGCTCTGCTGGAGGAGAAATGACATCCTAGCAGGAGTATGAGAACATCAAAGGGAAATGATTCAGAGGCAGGCAGAAATAATCAACATTTTAGTTACACCACTGCGATCCCCACACCTCAGTCCTTTTTTTGTTTTACTCTGATAAAGACGCCCACAACTTAGAACGGGAAAATACGAGGAAAATCCGCGCCACGGTCCGAATGGAGCCAGAGAAGAGAGCGCGTCCGGAAGCCTGCGCAGCACAGGTCTGGAAGCCTGCGCAGCACAGGTCTGGAAGCCTGCGCAACACAGGTCTGGGGGCAGGAATACAGAGCCAGAGAAGAGCGCGCGTCCGGAAGCCTGCGCAACACAGGTCTGGAAGCCTGCGCAGCACAGGTCTGGGGGCAGGAATACATTTCGCTGGCATTACAGAGCGCGGCCAGGAGCGTGTGGAGCGGAGCAGGCTTTGTGTTCCCACGTGTGCGTTATAATAGGGCCCTAATGACATTCCCGCTGCGCAGACCCACTGCGCAGACCCACAGCGCAGACCCGCTGCGCAGACCCGCAGCGCAGACCCGCTGCGCAGACCCGCTGCGCTGCAGTAATTACAGAAGCACGAGCTCCCCACCCAAACCCCGCTGTCCTGCTCTGATTTAAATCAAACAGGAACACAATCAGGCTACAGCCCCCTGATCACGTGACTACACAGGTCCCAGAGACACAAGGAGAGCGTGTACAGCTCACACGTATGACCAGAGAGAACATGTACATTGAGCATGTATGACCAAGGACACAGAGAGAACATGTACATTGAGCATGTATGACCAAGGACACAGAGAGAACATGTACATTGAGCATGTATGACCAAGGACACAGAGAGAACATGTACATTGAGCATGTATGACCAAGGACACAGAGAGAACATGTACATTGAGCATGTATGACCAAGGATACAGAGAGAACATGCACATTGAGCATGTATGACCACAGCTCTTAACACGGAACACTAAACCTGATGACCTGTGATCAAAGCTTTAAAGAAAATTAACAGGGACACTGCCGTTGTACCCTTGAGCAAGGTACTTAACCTGAATTGCTTCAGCTGTATAAATAATAAATATAACCAGCTGTATAAATGGACACGATGTAAAAAATGGTATGTAAAAGTTGTGTAAATCGCTCTGGATAAGAGCGTCTGCTAAATGCCTGTAATGTAATGTGAAGTGTTTGGACCCAGCAAGCAAATGACACCTTCCTTTCAGGTCTTTGTAGAACAGGTCTGTGGTCATTGGGATATGGCTTTCATATTTTAAAGCCCATCATTTTAACCACATACTTGATCATGTACTCCAAAACACACTGCGAGTGACACTAGTGCCTTAAAAAGAAAACGCAAATAAAACTAGCCCTTTTCGGCAGGTGCCGCAAACTCCCTATCCGACTCTGCCCTCTGGTGGCTACTCTTTGTAACTGCAGGGAGGTTGGCGCAGTGATGGGGTCCTGCACCCGAAAGGCAGTATAATGACCTTAAAGGTACTTAACCTGCATTACTTCAGTATATACCCAGCTGTGTAAACGTTGTGTAAGTCGCTCTTATCCACAGCATCTGCTAAATGCCTGCAAGGTAACACTAATGAGCTCAAAAAAAAAAAACACTGTTTCAATATCACACCTGTAAATAACACCGCGTGTTTGACTAAAAGCACGGAACAGCAGTCCTGCCATGCGTGCAGCGCGTTTATACACCCTTTAAATCCGTTTAGTCCTCCTACATGCTAATGAACTGGTGACAATGGGCACAAACAACATGGCAGCATATCAGGGATTAGAACAGAGAAAATCAGGTAAAAACTAAAATTTTTATTCATTTCCCAATAGGACCAGCAAATGTGTGTGTAATGGGTACAAAGAAATGTTATGGGATGAGACAGGACTTGGTGATGGTACCAGTTATACAAAGAAAAACAAGGATTCTACAACAAACCGGGTGTAAATTCTGCACCCCCCCCCCCCCCCCAGAAAAGTCTGTCATAATTCGGGCTGCATGAGTGCCGATGCACCCCAGGCCCCCACGGCTGTCAGGAAACGCAATGATGTCAACACCTGTGAAGGGAGGGTTTGGGCTGAAGACACTTGACTGGCTTGTTATTGTCCAGTGTGTGTGTGTGTGCACGCTAGGCGTGTGTGTGTGTGTGTGTGTGTGTGTGCGTGCACGCTAGGCGTGTGTGTGTGTGTGTGTGTGTGTGCGCGCTAGGTGTGTGTGTGTGTGTGTTTCTCCAGTCAGCCAACAGTCATTAAATATTGACATCCCTGAATCACTCACTAAAGAGTCTCCTTAAAAGTAATTAAGAAAGAAAAAGTTTAAACTAGATTTAAAAAATAATCCTCTTGCTTTGCCCCTGCTGATCAGGATGCAGCCCCCTCCAGGAGGCACACCCCCTTCCCTGGCCGGCCTATCAGCACTCCTGCTTGTCTCTGACCAGTAGTACGGTGTGCTGCCCCCCGCTGGACAGGCTGATCACTGCGCGCTTCTCCAGCTGTTTTCCGCTCATCAGGACTGGGGACCATTCATCGTCCTCCTCCCCCGTGCCCAGCTGCAGGTTCGTCCCCATCCCCCACGCAAACGCACAGCCTGCAGGAGCAGAGCACAGGGTCACACCTCTCACCTGTACCTGTAACACACTCACCTGTACCTATAACATATACACCTGTACCTGTTTCACACATCTATACCTGTACCTGTAACACACTCACCTGTACCTGTAACATATACATCTGTACCTGTTACACACATCTATACCTGTAACATATACACCTGTACCTGTTACACACATCTGTACCTGTAACATATACACCTGTACCTATAACATATACACCTGTACCTGTTACACACATCTATACATGTAACATATACACCTGTACATGTAACATACTCACCTGTACCCGTTTCACACAAACCTGTACCTACTACACTCATCTGTACGTCTTATACACTCACCTATACCTGTTGCACACAAGATACACACACACACACACACATACGCACAAACTCACACACTCACACACTCACCTTGCTTAGTGACAGCGTAGCTGACGGAGGCTCCACAGGCCACCACCTGGGCGGAGTCGAGGCCTGGGACAGGCGTGGGCTCGCTCTTCTCCTCTGCCCCCGGACCGAGCCCCAGACGGCCGTACTCGGCCCTCCCCAGACTGTACACCTTCCCTGGGGGGGGAAGAGAGGGAGGGGCTGAGCCCATGCACCGGAGACACCCCCACTCAAAACTGATCCAGTTCCACCAATCACAGGGGACATTCCCAACAGCCAATCAAACAACACTGCTGACTGACAGACACTTCCTGGTTTCCTGTGGGTATCAGCCAGTAGTGGAGTCCACCAATCACAGCTGCTGCTGCTCAGTCGTTCTTTGGCAGGATCGAAAGCTCTGGAAGCTCGTCTGTAATCGGAAAAGGAAGTGCCAGACAGGAAGTCCCCCTCACCTTCTGAGTCGAGGCAGACAGTGTGGTGCTGGCCTCCAGCGAAGCTGACCCAGGAGGTGGTGGAGTTTTTGAAGGCGGTCAGTTTGACGGGGACGAAGTAGGTGTTTGTACCTGGAGTGCCTGCACACACAAAGGAAGGCACGACAGGCTGCGTTTAACAGTGTTAATGTTTCCCCCGGAGCAACACCTCAGCAAGTCAAAACGCTATTTACACAGGTAACACAGAGAGCACACACGTCATGTCCATACAGGTACGGGGGGAGGTACCTGGACACCGGTGCTTATCACCGGGGCAACCACCTCATTTACACAGGCAACGTTCTGAACTCCACACCAGCCAGCAGCAAATCAACACAGGCGCTGAACTTACAACAAATTCCTCCTCATTCCCCCTTTAAATTTCATCGGATGGTGCTGGGGATGCCTTAAGGCTACAAGCGCACGATCGCATTTTGTTCACACTGGGATTTGACCCGCCACACCACCCGGCGAGGTGGCAGAGGTCACGTGAAATCAGAACTGCGATGTGATTACACAACTCACAAATGTGGACGCAACTCAAATCCTGCCTCCGGTTGGAATTACGATTCCAGAAATCGCACAAAAACGATTAGTGCAACCGTAGCCTACACTGGCAGCGATTCACTGGTTCCTGCAGTTTGACTGGATTTGGGCTCAGAACAGAACTCCGGTGCCCCCTGGTGGCTGGTCAGGGTGGCTGCGGCTGGGCGCTCACTCACCCAGCTGGTGGTAGTTGGACAGGCCGAAGCCGTACACGTGGCCCTCTCTGGACACGGCGAAGGTGACGTACGCCCCGCAGAACACGTCTGTGAAGTGCACCTTACCCCGCGAGCGCAGGGGCACCGCCTGCGGGACCAGCAACCGCTCTGGGGAGAGGAAGAGAGGAAGAGCCACACACACACACACACGCACACGCGCACGCACACGCGCACACACACACACGCGCACGCACACACGCAGAGAGGAAAAGACACACACGCAGAGAGGAAGAGACGCACACGTGCGCACACGCACACACATGCACGCACGCACACACACACACGCGCGCATGCACACACACACATGCGCACGCACACACAAACACACACACACACACACAATGCACACACGCACACACACACACACGCAGATAGACAGACACACACACACAGACATACACATTTTAGATCTCTCAGAATTTGTTCAACAGAGTGTGCAGGACAGTTTCATTAAGCCGTGAGTGTGTAATTACACACTCAGGAGTAATGGGGGTATAAATCTGTAATTACACACTGAGGAGTAATGGGGGTATAAATCTGTAATTACACACTGAGGAGTAATGGGGGTATAAATCTGTAATTACACACTGAGGAGTAATGGGGGTATAAATCTGTAATTACACACTCAGGAGTAATGGGGGTACAAGTGCATAATTACACATTCAGGTATAATTTTGGGGGGGGGGGGGGGGGGGGGTACTTACGGAGGCCCTTCCTGCCCCCCCGGTTGGCGAAGCATTCCGGAACCCTTCCCAGCTGCCCTTGCTCCCCGCAGCCCGAGCTGTACAGCCCCCCGCTCACCGTCAGCATCACCAGGTGGTCGTTACCTGAGAAGAGAAATGCAGGTGAGGGGGGCGAAGCCATAACTCAGTAAAATAAAATACTATTGCAACTGTGGAGATAGCACAAAACACAAGCCAGGAATGACTGACAAGTCTCTGCTCCAATCAGCAGCCAGGGTTAGGGGGAGTCTTCCTCATCTCACCTGACGCAATTTTAACCACCGGCTCGTCAATCAGGTACTTGACAGGTGACGCACTCTTCCTCATGGGCTCCAGCAGACCGATGACTCCGTTATTATCCTGGTTTAAAGAGAAGAGTTTGGATGAATCTGAATCCACCAGAGCGCACGAGAGCTCCCCCCTCACCTCTGCAGGCACGTCACTTACGGGACGTTTCCCGCGAGCGTTTCAGACGCACCGAGCGGACGCTTCAGTGACAGCAGAAACACACGCCGAACAGACAAGGCAAACGAGCGAACAACACAGCCTGCCACCTGCGCTTAGAACACAACACAGCCTGACATCTGCACTTAGAACACAACACAGCCTGACACCTGCACTTAGAACACAACACAGCCTGACACCTGCGCTTAGAACACAACACAGCCTGCCACCTGCGCTTAGAACACAACACAGCCTGCCACCTGCGCTTAGAACACAACACAGCCTGCCACCTGCGCTTAGAACACAACACAGCCTGCCACCTGTGCTTAGAACACAACACAGCCTGCCACCTGAACTGAGAACACAACACAGCCTGCCACCTGAACTTAGAACACAACACAGCCTCCCACCTGCACTCAGAACACAACACAGCCTCCCACCTGCACTCAGAACACAACACAGCCTGCCACCTGAACTGAGAACACAACACAGCCTGCCACCTGCACTTAGAACACAACACAGCTTCCCACCTGCACTCAGAACACAACACAGCTTCCCACCTGCACTTAGAACACAACACAGCCTGACACCTGCACTCAGAACACAACACAGCCTGCCACCTGAACTGAGAACACAACACAGCCTGCCACCTGCACTTAGAACACAACACAGCTTCCCACCTGCACTCAGAACACAACACAGCTTCCCACCTGCACTTAGAACACAACACAGCCTGACACCTGCACTCAGAACACAACACAGCCTGTTAGCGTCCTAATGAAACGCAACCAGGCAGTGCTACACATGCTGATGTAGGAGCTGCTGGTTCATCTGCAGGTGACGCATTTTAAAAGCATATTTTTAACTGGGGTAAGTACACAGTACACAGTAAACGTGCGAAAGTGAAGTACACCCATGGGCATGTGGTGATAATGACCCCCTCCCCCCCGCTCACCCTGAAGGAGCCCCAGGCGTAGACCACCCCCTCCCCCCGCCTGCCCCCCCCACTCACCCTGAAGGAGCCCCAGGCGTAGACCACCCCCTCCTCAGTGAGAGCGGCTGTGTGGCTGTCCCCGGCAGAGACCTGCACCACCCGCTCCCCCAGCTCCACCTTCCCCGGGCTCGTCTCCGACCCCTCCTCTGCAGTGTCCCGCCCGAGAGCGCCCTCATCGTTACAGCCGAATGTGTACACCTGCAGGACACAGGCACACAGGTAATGCACCTCACGCTCCGCACACACACACACAGACACACAGGTAATGCACCTCACGCTCCGCACACACATACACAGACACACAGGTAATGCACCTCACGCTCCGCACACACATACACAGACACACAGGTAATGCACCTCACGCTCCGCACACACGGGTCATTTACCTCACGCTCCGCACACAGGTAATGCACCTCACGCTCCGCACACAGGTAATGTACCTCACGCTCCGCACACAGGTAATGCACCTCACGCTCCCCACACACACACACAGACACACAGGTAATGCACCTCACGCTCCGCACACACGGGTCATTTACCTCACGCTCCGCACACACATACACAGGCACACGGGTAATGCACCTCACGCTCCGCACACACGGGTCATTTACCTCACGCTCCGCACACACATACACAGGCACACGGGTAATGTACCTCACGCTCCGCACACACGGGTCATTTACCTCACGCTCCGCACACACATACACAGGCACACGGGTAATGCACCTCACGCTCCGCACACACGGGGCTTTTACCTCACGCTCCACACACACATACACAGGCACACGGGTCATTTACCGCACGCTCCACACACACACACAGGCACACACGCACACACACACGCGCGCGCACACACACACACACAAAGGTAATGTACATCACGCTCCGCACACATGGGTCATTTACCTCACGCTCCGCACACACACACGCGCGCGCACGCGCACACACACACACACACACACAAAGGTAATTTACCTCACGCTCCGCACACACAAACACAGGTAATGTACCTCACACGCACAGGTAATGTACCTCACACTCCTCACGCACACAGGTAATGTACCTCACACTCCTCACGCACACACACAGGTAATGTACCGCGCACTCCTCACGCGCACATACACACAGGTAATGTACCTCACACTCCTCACGCACACACAGGTAATGTACCTCATGCTACGCACGCCAGCAGAGGTTAGTGACCATAAGAAATACAGCCTTTTATAAAATATTACAATTTATATTTTAAAAAATATAGTAGCTACATCATTTTCAATTCATCCCATTTAATCTCGAAAAATCCATCATTAGGTTACATGAAACTTAATTATCACAAATGAAGAGGACTGGAGTTACATCTGCAAACACTGCAACCCTCTGGTATGTGGAGAACTGCGGTCAGCAACACCACGACAGGAATAAGCCATCCTCTCATTACCCCTGTGTGCTGGGGAACTAATCTCAATAGCAGTGCATGCTGGGACAGCCATACTGATCTTAATAGCTGTGCATACTAGGACAGCGGTAATGATCTTATTAGCAGTGCATGCTGGGATAGCGGTATTGATCTCATTTGCAGTGCATGCTGGGACAGCCATACTGATCTTAATAGCTGTGCATGCTAGGACAGCGGTAATGATCTTATTAGCAGTGCATGCTGGGATAGCGGTACTGATCTCATTTGCAGTGCATGCTGGGATAGCGGTACTGATCTTATTACCTGTGCATGCTGGGACGGCGGTAATAATTCCATTAGCAGTGCATGCTGGGATTGCAGTACTCACGTTTCCCGTTTCGCTGAGGCAGACTGTGTGCATGCCCCCCGCCACGGCCTGCAGCACCCCCTCTGGCAGGCTGACCAAAGCGGGCTTCTTCCGCTCCAATACATCCTCCCCCAGGCCTAGCTGGCCCACGTCGCCCTGCCCCAAAACCAGCACCAGCCCCTTCTCCTTACCATGGCTACTGTGGGACACTGGAAGGGAAGAGAAACAGAGGGAGAAAGAGAGAATCAGAAAAGGAAACACCCAGGACCTGGGTGAGTGGGCCATAGAGACTGTACAGCAACATATCAGTGCACTTTCTTCAGCTGACCATAACTGGCCAGTAATGAAGAGAGAAAAAGACCGATCCCAGACCAAACAAATGAGCAAATTATTCCTGCAACAAACACATGGGACCTAGACTGCATGATCAAATGCGTAAATTTAGCCAGTTTCCACCTCATAATGCAAAGTTTAGTAAGAATTAGTCCTGTGCACATTAATACACAAATTAAGTCTTCAGTTTGTGGGGAAACGGAAGCTCACCTTTCACTTTTTTAGGGGGTTTTATGTCCTCCGGTTGGGTCACCCTCTTTACTGGCCTCTTCCCCGGCATGGCAGCTGTTATTCGAGAAAAAAAAGAGGAACGCGCTGAATGGTCAGGAAGAGACACTGCACACAGCTCGAAACCGAACGGATTCGATCTTCTGGCTTTAAAAACTACGTGGCAAGTAGCCCGTGCGTTTCTCCAGTGGCGCTCACAACTCCCAAATGGTCAAACGCGGACGCACAATAACGCTTCAAAGCTAACATAAGCATCAACACCAGTAACATCCACAAACCAAACTAGCTAAATAACCAGTGCTATAATTTCGTTTTGCATTGTTATTACCACAAAAGACACTTGGGCAAAACCTGTGACTTACCTGAACTGTTCAATGAACTGAAAGGCAGATGTGGTAGTTTGCTGGCTAGCGAACAATCAATCCAAATGTAAATGATAGACTCAACAGACGCTGAAAATCTTGCTACACCCGGTTGTCAACACATTCATATACAATACAGCTAAATCTGTAGAAAAATCTCCCAAGGTGAGGGAGTTCCGCTCCTCAACTGTTCAAACGTGCACAGCCCGCAACAAAATGCGCCGACTAGGGTGCTACGAAAGAGTCGCCAGAAATAAACGTCACACGTTTAGCACTGTACCATCGACATGCCGCTACGCTCTATGCACAGGACCATAGATATGGATGTATGCATATACGTTATACACAACGACTAGATTCTAAATTTACCTCTGATATTAACTGGGAGAGAGTTTAACAAGACATCTAACCTAGCATCAGCTCAACAAAATACTTAAAACTCTCCGCTGTAAACGTAGCCGCGTACTTAGTTTTGGGAGTTGCCTGGAGAAGCAGTTGTGAACTCACTAACCATAAATCCGACTTACCAGCTGCGCGCACTCAGACACGCCGCACAGCACAGCTGTTGCAAAAGAACAACCAGCATTTGCTGCGAGCGAGGTCATGCCGAATTAGCCAACGACCCTAAATATGACTGACGGAGTCTGATGTACAGTTGCACAGAAATGCATTTGTGTACAATAGTTTTCAGAGCACGACAACAGTCACAAGGACGTCGTTCAGTCCTTATAGGAACCCACGGAAATATAAAAAAGAAACAGTATAAGCAGTATAACATCTTTGAATAATTCCACGTTGGCTATAACCGAAAAACTAAGTTGGCTAATTTCTGTAGCCGTTTCCAAAATGGAATACGTAACAAGCGATACTGATAACAAGTCACACAATATATTTATATCTACACAAAACAGACATTTTGAACGTTATACTCGCTAAGTTAGTAATCGCACATCTGTCCAATCATCAGCAAACGAAAAACAAAAAGCAACCGTAGTTTAACTAGATGATTTCGTTAACTAGTTTGTTAATCTTGTAACAGTTCCTTCTTTAAGATAGTTTACAGTACATTAAACTTTTTCTGACTTGCATATAGCAGTTCCCTTACCAGACCACTGAATACTCACTACTCCTGGTCAAAATAAACGTGCTGTTCCTATCGTGACACCGTAACTCCTGCGACTGCACCACGCGATCTGAAGGCAATGGGCTTGGTCACGTGCTCGGTGCTTTTAAAAGAGAGCGCGCTGTTTTCTCGGCGTTAATGGATGAAGCACAGGAACCCAACTGTCGTTCATTCATTCATTCGTTCATTCATTCATTCATTCATTCAAGGCGATTTATAGACCTACATGGTTGTCATCGGTTTCTTCGCATATATTTTCAGCAATTTATTAGCCCGTAACATTTTTGTATAATTCAACAGATAAGTTTCTTCTATCGGCATTAATGTTTCCTGCTATTATGCAAATAACGAAGAATTATTGTCCCCAGAGAATACAGAAGTAGATCAGATCGAATTCTTCAAAGGAGTCAATTAATGCTTCTTTGACGATAGAATGAGCGGAAAAACTTAATTCTTTCCACCAAACTTGCAAAAGGACTACCAAATTCTCATCTTTTAACCTGTAAAGTTAGGTTTAGGAAATGTTTATTCTGTTTTTTTTTTGTGTTTTTTTTTTTTTTTTTGCTGCTTTTATTTTTTAAAACACCTATTCATATTCATATCAGCCACAGTTATATTAACATTTATTTCGCTGTTATTTGGGTCAGGCGAAGCAACGTTATGATTACATTCAATCTTAATCCATTTAAAATATGCCAGAATCAGCTCTCTTGTAGGTATGGTTTACATACTCGAATGGAAAACGTGAAGCGTCTTCTACACTCCATTACAAGACCAGCAGATGGAAGCAAAGAGTTGAAATGAGAATGCAGTGGCGAACACTCATTCATTTAGTTAGTCTTACACAACCGCCATTGTCCCTGCTATAGAACACCCGGCTAAATCTTAATATAAGTTTACAAGGCAAGGTTAATAAACGTTAGCATTCAATAAACAAACGCATAACCTTACCACACCGCGGGACTGAGGGACAACCTTCCGGTCAATCTCACCGCATTCTTTTTCGAAGATGCGCTCGTGCTACATTCATTCATGGGACGAATTTCACTGTCCGTGTAATCTGATGCTTATCTCAGCCCTCCAGGGTTAGCGGCCTCGTCCCAGGACGCTGCGGAGGGTACACTATTTAACAAAGGAACAAATGATGTTCTGAATGTCATCCGTCATCATGGACCACTGCCGCTAGCCGTTAGAAAACTGCTGCATGCGCAGGCAAGCTGAGACGTATTTCATGCAGTGGATCCAGAAAGCGGGAGAAAAAACCGTTCTATCACAACCTCTATCCACCAGCCTTATCCATCCATCAATGCAGCACAAACAAACACACGGATCTTTTTTTTTTGTAAGCTTTTAATTGGATTTTCAAGTGACCATTTACAGCTAAACACAAGTTGCCCTCAGTTGCTAAAATTCCATGACATTTCTTAAAAAATAAAATAAAATGAATGAAATGAAAACTATACAACTGCAAGATAAAACTGAACAGGAATATTACCACACCCTGTTCCCAGTGTCATTTAATCATACACTAACATTTTTGTGCTTAAAAAACAACCTATAATACTTTTATTATATTTAAAATATATTTAAAATAGGAAGACAAGATATACATGACAGTGAATGTAATCTACAGAAGAGACTGTACAGCAGAGGATATTCTACTGGCCTGTAATCATACCATAAAACATTTTCTGAAGTAAAAATAAAATGTATGTTCCTGCCGAAATGTTTTCCCTGTCGACCATCAGATGCGCTCGTTTCCTGTCATAGTGTTCTACAGATGCATCGAACCCTGAATTCTGTGCTCATTAAAAAAAAAAAAAAAAAAAAAAAACTTCTAGCTTTCGTTCTTTTCTAAATGATTTTAAGGTGCCTTGCTCAGTCCCCCATTGAGTCTGTCAGTCTACTTTCTTTCAGAAACTGTCGCAGGGCTGTATGAGAACTCATTTTGTAAAAAAGAAAAAAGCAACGACAGAATGCAGGTTTAATTAAAGCACTTTAAAGGGCATGTTGGACTGCGTTTCAGGTGCACACCGAGTTTCCACTGGGCAGGCGACACACAAAGGCTACATTCTATTTTAAGACTAGACTGCACATTCTGTATACGGCTGAGCAGGGCAGCCTTCTGAAACACACACATACACACACCGCACATACTCACACACACACACACGCACACACACACATACACACACACACATACACACACACCGCATGCACACGCACACACACGCACACACACACATACACACATACACACACACCGCACGTGCACACACACATACTCACACACAAGCACGCACATACTCACACACCGCATGCACACACGCACATACTCACACACACATGCACACACCCCGCACACACATACACTCACACACACGCACACACACACACACATGTACCCCCACGGGCACACACGCATGCACGTACACACTTGCGCATGCACACACATCTTTCTCTCTCACATGCACACACGCTCAATCATGTCTCTCACTCCAACACATGTACATGCGTGGACACACACGCGTGCTCACACACACACACACACACACAGCTGTCAGTCAGATATCTCACAGACTCGACCCCAAGCCAGGGACGCCACGTCCCTTCAGCTCACCTTCAAAACCGGCAAATTCAGACGTGATCAAAAATAATTAAATAAAAACCTTGTGCATTAGAGAAATGTTCAACATCATATTGTTCCAGGTTAATTAGGCTAAGAAAATTACAGCAATCTACACACACACTTGCACAAATACACAACGTTTCCCAGAGCACCACCATTCTCACGATATGCCAACGTCTTCATCACACCGCCTCCTCTTCACCTCCTTCAGTTTCTTACGGTTATTATTATTATTACCATTATTATTATTATTGTCTCCAACATTATTACTATTGTCGTTAGTTAAGTTTTCCTGATCAATAATAAAAGAGAATCAAATGTTCAGTACAAATAAAAGCAGAAAGGCCACCCAAAGAGGGAGGGGGCCACAGCGCCCCCGGTGGCTGGGAGGTGCAGTGCGGCTGCCGCTCCTTGGCACACGGCTCCCCTCTTAATGTCCAGGGGAAATACTGCGTTCGCCCTGCGAGCGTGACCTGCAGCTGCAGCTGCAGCCGCAGCCAGAGCAGCCGAAGCAGCCAAAGCAGCCGCAGCCAGGCCAGGAGCAGGTTCTGAGCAGGGGTTATCTTGTCTGGTTTCCAGGTTTGTATTTCCTGATGGTGGTTGCTGTACATTCAGAAGAAAAATGAGGCAGTTCTTAAGCATGAGCCCAGTCCACTAGGCCACGCCCACACACCACGCCCACAGGCCACTCCCACACGCCACGCCCAGCTTCCCTCCACTTGCTTGATAAGTGCTTCTCCTCCCAGCCTGGGGGGGGGTTGGGGGGTCGCTATGGGCGATGAAACCTGCAGGAGAAAGGGGGGGGGGGGGGTTAGCTTTCGAGGGCTTCACAGTCACTCACATTTTTACTGGCAGGGCTGATTTCTGGACATGTGTTAGGGGGGAGTTTTTCTCTGCCATGTTTCCATGGCACCAGCCTCGTTTCCCCTGTTATCTGACGGAGGGGGAGGGGTTTATCCACTCTGTGTGGGCTGAACGGCCTGTTTATGTGTCCTAAAATAACACACGTCACAGTCACACGTCTCAGGTGACTTACCTTGTGTAGATTCTGCTGTCTTCATGCACCTCCATCTCTGAGCTCTTAAACTCGTTCAGCTCCTTCCGGATCGCGGCCTGGGAGGGGGGCGGGGTCACAGAGCAGAAAGCCGTGAGGACGGAGTCCAGAACAATCCCGCAGCGATTGGTCGGGAATCAGTGACTGATGTCCCCGTATGTAAAGGCCCTTTTTGGTGGCTGAGTACACATTACACAGCCCACCCACATCCTTACTGATGTAATGAGGCTAATTAGACACTGCCACTGATACTGTAGATATGAGCAGCGTAAGGGAGCTCTCTGCGCTCTCTGCTGTAAGAGCAAGCCAGTGTGCAGGTAACTGTGCAGGTAGAGAGGGGCACAGGTAACTGTGCAGATAGAGAGGGGCACAGGTAACTGTGCAGGTAGAGAGGGGCACAGGTAACTGTGCAGGTAGAGAGGGGCACAGGTAACTGTGCAGATAGAGAGGGGCACAGGTAACTGTGCAGGTAGAGAGGGGCACAGGTAACTGTGCAGGTAGAGAGGGGCATAGGTAACTGTGCAGGTAGAGAGGGGTACAGGTGACTGTGCAGATAGAGAGGGGAACAGGTAACTGTGCAGGTAGAGAGGGGCATAGGTAACTGTGCAGGTAGAGAGGGGCACAGGTAACTGTGCAGATAGAGAGGGGCATAGGTAACTGTGCAGGTAGAGAGGGGTACAGGTAACTGTGCAGATAGAGAGGGGCACAGGTAACTGTGCAGGTAGAGAGGGGCATAGGTAACTGTGCAGGTAGAGAGGGGTACAGGTAACTGTGCAGGTAGAGAGGGGCACAGGTAACTGTGCAGATAGAGAGGGGCACAGGTAACTGTGCAGGTAGAGAGGGGCACAGGTAACTGTGCAGATAGAGAGGGGCACAGGTAACTGTGCAGGTAGAGAGGGGCATAGGTAACTGTGCAGGTAGAGAGGGGTACAGGTAACTGAGCAGGTAGAGAGGGGCACAGGTAACTGTGCAGATGGAGAGGGGCACAGGTAACTGCAGGGGAGCAGGCCTTGCTCACCTTGTCAGCAGGCGTTAGTTTAGTCCAGGGCTTGTCAGCGCGCCGGTCATAATCTTGAGCGTTGGTGACCTCCACGTACTCATGGAAGCGCAGAATCTTCCGGGCCTGGAGCTCTGCCACGGTGGGCCTCTGACTCAACTGCAGGCACAGACAGAGAGGGAGGGAGCGGGACAGACAGACGGACACAGGGTCAGACGTGCACTGTACACCTCCCCCATCGTCCCAGCCTCAGCCCCCCCTCCCCCCCACCCCATTCCCCTGATCGCCTGAGTAAGTGGCAGCTAAACGTCTCTCAGTGCACTTCTCCGCAGAGCGGTTCTAACATCCTCTCCACTCGCCCAGCGTTTCGCCGCCGCTAGTGAGAGAGCACACGCCTCTTCACACGAACCGCTGAACTCAGAGCTGTCAAACGGCGCTGAGCGCACCTGCGAGGAAACGCAGCACTCGCAGAGCTGCAGACGGCGGGGGCCAGAGTCCGTTTGTGTGCTTTCACAGAGGAACTCTGCGCCGCCAGGAAGAGGCTCCAGTGATGTGGTTATTTCTCACTTAGCGGTTTTGCATTCACGCTTTAGTCTGCTCCTCTATGTTAGAGTGCTGGTTCCCCAGGCCTGTGTGTGGAGCAGACTGTTAGCGTGTGGACTAGGCCGGTAGCGTGTGGAGTAGGCCGGTAGCGTGTGGAGTAGACCGGTAGCGTGTGGAGTGGGCCGTTGTGGAGTAGGCCGTTAGCCTGTGGAGCAGACCGTTGTGGAGTAGGCCGTTAGCCTGTGGAGCAGACCGTTGTGGAGTAGGCCGTTAGCCTGTGGAGCAGACCGTTGTGGAGTAGGCCGTTAGCGTGTGGAGCGGGATGTTAGCATGTGGAGCGGGCTGTTAGTGTGTGGAGTAGGCCGGTAGCGTGTGGAGTAGACCGTTAGCGTGTGGAGTAGGCCGGTAGCGTGTGGAGCAGACCGTTGTGGAGTAGGCCGTTAGCCTGTGGAGCAGACCGTTGTGGAGTAGGCCGTTAGCCTGTGGAGCGGGATGTTAGTGTGTGGAGTAGGCCATTAGCCTGTGGAGTAGGCCGTTAGCCTGTGGAGCAGACCGTTGTGGAGTAGGCCGTTAGCCTGTGGAGCAGACCGTTGTGGAGTAGGCCGTTAGCCTGTGGAGCAGACCGTTGTGGAGTAGGCCGTTAGCCTGTGGAGCAGACCGTTGTGGAGTAGGCCGTTAGCCTGTGGAGCAGACCGTTGTGGAGTAGGCCGTTAGCCTGTGGAGCAGACCGTTGTGGAGTAGGCCGTTAGCCTGTGGAGCGGGATGTTAGTGTGTGGAGTAGGCCATTAGCCTGTGGAGTAGGCCGTTAGCCTGTGGAGTAGGCCGGTAGCCTGTGGAGTGGGCCGTTGTGGAGTAGGCCGTTAGCCTGTGGAGCAGACCGTTGTGGAGTAGGCCGTTAGCCTGTGGAGCAGACCGTTGTGGAGTAGGCCGTTAGCCTGTGGAGCGGGATGTTAGTGTGTGGAGTAGGCCATTAGCCTGTGGAGTAGGCCGTTAGCCTGTGGAGCGGGCTGTTAGCATGTGGAGCAGGCCGTTAGCCTGTGGAGTGGGCCGGTAGCCTGTGGAGTAGGCCGGTAGCGTGTGGAGCGGGCTGTTAGCATGTGGAGCGGGCTGTTAGTGTGTGGAGTAGGCCGGTAGCGTGTGGAGCGGGATGTTAGTGTGTGGAGTAGGCCGGTAGCGTGTGGAGTAGGCCGTTAGCCTGTGGAGCGGGCTGTTAGCGTGTGGAGCGGGCTGTTAGCATGTGGAGTGGGCCGGTAGCGTGTGGAGCGGGCTGTTACCGTGTGGAGCGGGCTGTTAGCCTGTGGAGTGGGCCGGTAGCGTGTGGAGTAGGCCGGTAGCCTGTAGTTCTCCCGTTCTTACCTTCCTGGTGAGCCGCCGTTTGATTTCTCTCACTTCCGCCTGCCTGTCTGCCTCATTCTTGGCTACAGAGGAGAGACAGAGTCAGATCTGCACCCCCTGTACACACCCCAAAACTGTACACACTCTGAATACAGCACACATCCCCCAAAACTGTACACCCCTGAAATAGACCAAGAGATTTCCTGAACTCATTTCTCAGCCTACAGAGGGGTACATAATGCTCAGAGAGGGGTCAAAGAGGGGTCAGAGAGGGGTCAGAGGGAGGTCAGAAAGAGGTTGGAGAGGGGTCAGAGCGAGGTCAGAGAGGGGTTAGAGCAGGGTCAGAGAGGGGTTAGAGCAGGGTCAGAGAGAGGTAAGAGCAGGGTCAGAGAGAGGTCAGAGCGGGGTCAGAGAGGGGTCAGAGCGGGGTCAGAGCAGGGATCAAACAGCAGAGAGAGGTGTTACTAAATCAATAAATTCAGTTTAATTTTTTTTGAAAGAACTGCATGGCTTTGATGTACTTGAAATCACAAATTGAAGGATTCAATCTTGCATAAAACAGGAAAGCTCTCTTGCATGGGTCAGATGACCTCATTTATTGGATTTGAATAATAATGAGCTGTGAAGCTTTGATCTTAGGAATAAAAATACCAGAGAGGATTTCTCCCCCTTCTATATTACACACAGGGACGCACTTCAGAGAACGGGAGAAAAGGATAAAAGAGAAGGGGTGTAGCACAGGAATGGAGGAGAGGAGGAAAAGGAGAGGGATGGAGGGACAGTGGGATGAAGGCAGAGTGGGAATGGAAGGAGAGAGGGATGGAGGGATGGATGGATGTGGGTTTTATACTCACGCGGCAGGATGTTTCTCTGCTCCAACTCCTCTGCTGTTGGCCTCTGGCTCAGTCGCCTGCAGGATAAATACACACACACATACACACACACAAACACAAACACGCGCATACACACACACACACACACACACATACACACAAGTATGTACACATGCGCACACGCACACAGGTCAGTGTGTGGCACCTGAGGTTTCCATTCAGTATTTCTGGACAAGTAAATTTAAACGCTGTTTGGGCTGCTTATGGACTATACCACTGTTATAAAACTCAATACATTTCTGCATGGACTTTACAAGTGGTATTTGTAGTTTTTCAGTTCAGGGCAGAATACTATATTGTGCGCCCTTTTCTTTCGTTAAAATATGTTGTTGTGCCTGCCAATTTATTATTTATTTTTAAATGTTGAAAGCAAAGTTCCCCTTATACTCGGCTGTAATGGTTTGTTCCTATGGAACAACCACGAAGTTTGAACTTCTTCAGACAAACTGTCTCAGACTCTACGAAGGAGGTCAGTAAATAATTAGCCGTAATTATCTGCATAAATCAATTACATTTCAACCCAACAGTTCAGTAAGAGAAGGTTACTCAATGTTAACATCTGAAAGTGTCGACGTGAGGCCGGGGTTTATCTTTTCAGTAGTTGTCGATTAAACCTATACAGGCTGAACGAGCAAGCTAGCTACGTAGTTAGCTAGCTACTTTAAAGAAAAACGTTACGTGACATGAATGATATAAAATACAAATAATTCTTATAGTCAGCCAGCTATACTGCCTGATTACAGTTAATTGTCTTTATTAGTATGGAACATACGTTGGAAACAGAACTGAAATATTTTCAATAACTATTCGGTTCCAAATTTAGCAATCTGGCTAACGTCACCTAAAAACAATTCCGAGGTAAAATATTTATTTAATCAATATTCCATTGGTAGTTTCGTCATAAACCTGTGGTACAGGCCTAAACTTACGGTTCGGAATCCTGCATGTCATTTTAAAAGCAAATTTAAAAAGTAGTTTTCTTGGTTTTTGGGGCGCGAGCCAGCCGAGCTCTTTCCCAGGGTTATAATTCTGTTAAACGGAATGTTATTAGAAAATGAATTTACCCCATTCATTTCGCTCGTGTAATATTAAGATTTGTGCGATTACTTTTCGGGTAATAATTATGGGAATAGTGTAGGCTGTATACAAAATAAATATCTGACATGTACTATGTGAGCCGGCTAGGTGGAAACAACCTTCTCGAATTTGTGTATAAGTGTGGTTGTATGCGTTCGCGCATGCGGGGTTGTGTACCTGGTAAGTGCAGTGCCGATCTGTGTGCGGATAGCCTCCCACTGCTCCCTGCTCTGCCAGGAGAGGGCGCTCTGCTCCTCTCGCGCTATCCGCTCAGGAGCCGACGGTCGACTGCTGAGCTTCAGCGCCAGAGTGTCCTTCCTCCTCACCCTGCTGGCCAGAGAGCCTGCAATGACACGCACACACATGCACACATGCACGCAAGCACACACACACACGCAAGCACGTGCACACACAGGAACACGCACGCGCAATGTCACATTGTCAGTACATATTTAGAAATTATATATTAATTTAAGCACATTTATTCAGTACGATAAATTCTCATACAATTAATGATTTAATTTTCTCTGATAAATTGTGGCAAATAATTGTATCATTTAAAAAATTAATTATGGAGCCTTTTTAGAAACTTAAATTAATATATTGGTTGGAAGTAAAACCAGCATACAGATCATAACCCCCCTCGTTTTGTGAACAGAACTCAACCTGAAAAACCTTTTATAAGTTTACTCTGTTAATCCCTTTCATAAATTTAAATGACTGTCCATGGAAGAATTATATATAAAAACTCATCTGAACAAGACCTTTTTGGTGCACTGGTACAGAAATGGGAAATGTGTTAGTAATATGTTAGGTGTTAGTAATGCACGTACTGGACGGGCATTCTTCATCTTCATCTTCATCGGAGTCATCATCTTTATAGAGAACTGGCCCATCTGAGTCACTGTCTTCATCCTGCTCCTCCTCTTCTGCTAGCTCCTCCACTTCCTCCTCCTCTTCTTCCCCCTCTTCCTCCTCCTCCTCCTCGCTGGTCTCTGGCCCCTCCCCCTCGGGGATGATGGTCACACCCACATCCCCCACCAGGCACCTGCGACTGCGTGGCTCAAGGTCCGGCTGCAGGGGGAGGGGCTCTGGGATAGGCTCCTCCTCCTCCTCCTCTTCTTCTTCTTCATCTGAGTAGTCATCCTCAGCCCTGTGGGGTGGGGCGGGGAGAGAGAAAGAGAGGGAGAGGGGTACGGGGAGAGAGAAAGAGGGAAATATGGATGGGGTGGGAGAGAGAGAGGGAGGGAGATGTGTGGAGACTGTACAGTGTGGCAGACTTGGCTGATATGGCTTTGCACAGCGCACAGTGTCCAGGCACATTTTGTAGAGCAGAAAGCGTTAGTGAGAGTGTGAGCTGGGCAAAGCTTCTCCTGCTCCTGCTGAGCAGACATGGAGAAAACATCACCTCCCACACCCCCAGCCTTCTCCCTCTCCAGCTCCATCTCAACCGCACACCCCCAGCCTTCTCCCTCTCCATCTTAACCGCACACCCCCAGCCTTCTCCCTCTCCAGCTCCATCTCAACCCCACACCCCCAGCCTTCTCCCTCTCCAGCTCCATCTCAACCCCACACCCCCAGCCATCTCCCTCTCCAGCTCCATCTCAACCCCACACCCCCAGCCATCTCCCTCTCCAGCTCCATCTCAACCACACACCCCCAGCCTTCTCCCTCTCCAGCTCCATCTCAACCGCACACCCCCAGCCTTCTCCTTCTCCAGCTCCATCTCAACCGCACACCCCCAGCCTTCTCCCTCTCCAGCTCCATCTCCATCTCAACCCCACACCCCCAACCTTCTCCCTCTCCAGCTCCATCTCAACCCCACACCCCCAGCCATCTCCCTCTCCAGCTCCATCTCAACCCCACACCCCCAACCTTCTCCCTCTCCAGCTCCATCTCAACCCCACACCCCCAGCCATCTCCCTCTCCAGCTCCATCTCAACCGCACACCCCCAGCCTTCTCCTTCTCCAGCTCCATCTCAACCGCACACCCCCAGCCTTCTCCCTCTCCAGCTCCATCTCCATCTCAACCCCACACCCCCAACCTTCTCCCTCTCCAGCTCCATCTCAACCGCACACCCCCAGCCTTCTCCCTCTCCAGCTCCATCTCAACCGCACACCCCCAGCCTTCTCCCTCTCCAGCTCCATCTCACCGTGCTGCCATCTGCTAAACGCTTTATTTCTGCTTTTCTGTCTGGCTTTCAGGGATCGTGCAGTTTGATTCCAGTTTAATGTGCTTTGTCAGTGTCAAAAAAATTATCAATTGTGACAAACAGATTCACAGATTTTACCAAAGAAACAGTGTAACCGATGTGTAAGAGGTATGTATTGTATAGAGCGGTCAATAGGCCACAATAGAGTGTTACAGTGATGACGTCTTTTTGTAGGCCAACC
>NC_049201.1:902500-915000 GCF_013347855.1 Anguilla anguilla
TAAAACTAACTCTGTAAACCCACAACCTGCAGTCTCACAGTCAACCCTGATACCAGGATGAGGAAGTAAGAAATGTATGCCCTGTGAAGGGTTGCCAGGTTCTATAAGTGCAGAAATCCACCCGGCCTGCTCAGTGAAAGCACATGATGCAGTTTCCAAACCCAGCAACTGGGAGAGCGGACGTGGCAGGCCTAAATGTGTTCAGCAGTGGGGAGCTTACAGGACCAAACAGCGGGAATAACACGAGGATCTGAGAACTCTCCCGAGGCGGGGAAGCAGAAAAACAGCGCTAGCGGGGGGGTGCTGAGCTCAGAGCCATCTGAGCCCCGTCCCTGGGGGGGGGGCAGTGTTTTCCACACGCATACCACCCTGTGGGATTAAACACAGCAACACCTGCTGTACCCACAAGCCAATCAGAGCAGGGTAACACCCTGCAGCAGCCAATCAGAATAGGACAATAGCAGGAAAGAGTATGCGTACGTATGTGTGGGAATGAGTATGTATATGTGAGTGAGAATGTGTGTGTGTGTTTGTGAGGGAGAATGAGTGTGTGTGTGTGTTTGTGAGGGAGAATGAGTGTGTGTGTGTGTGTGTGTGTTTGTGAGTGAGAATGAGTGCGTGTGTTTGAGGGAGAATGAGTGTGTGTGTGTGTGTGTGTGTTTGTGAGTGAGAATGAGTGCGTGTGTTTGAGGGAGAATGAGTGTGTGTGTGCTTGAAGTGCAATAAAGGAACAGGAGGCTAGGCAGACTTGTGGGCGGAGCTAACTCACCGAGCATGGCCGGGTTGCTGTTGCGGTTGAGGGGCTTCGGCGGGGGGGCGGGCGGCTGTTTGACCTGCAGGGGGCCGGGCGGGGCCGAGGCGGAGGGGACGAGGGGCCCAGCGGCCGGCGATGGCGGGTTGGGACCGGCGGAAGAGACGTTCCGCGCAGGTTTGGCCAGCGCGCTCACGGCAGAGGAGGAGGAGGACGAGGAGGAGCCGGAGGAGGTGGAGTAGGAGGGTGTGGCCACGGAGACGGGCACGCGGGGAGGGGCTTCGCTCCCGGGCTCTGGGGTGGAGCTCACCAGCCATTTAGGGGGCAGCATGGCCTGTTTGGGAGGCAGCGGCTCCCTCAGTGTGTCCCGCAGCGACTCGCTGTCTGGCACGAAGCGGCTGCCATTGGACTCTGCAACAACACAGGATGCACACACAGTTTAATATCACACACACACACAGTTTAATATCACACACACACACGTACTCACACACGCACGCACACACACACACACACACAGACAGGCGCGGCTCACCTCTGCGTGTTCGGCCCTCCTCGGCCGAGGCGTGTCGGGGGAGGGGGGTTTTGCGCTCGGCGTCTGAAGGGGGGCGTGTCCTGCGGCCATCCTCTGACGGGGCCTTCTGCAGGACAGGCTTCTTCTCTGTGTCAGGGTGGAGCCTGCCTGGGCGACGCCCCTCCTCTCCCTGCCACTGAAGCCCCGCCTTCTTCTCCCCGTCCCCTGGGGGGGGGCGGCTCCTCCGCTCCCCGCCCTGTGGCAGCCAGGTGGGGTTGACCCTGAAGTCCCCCTCTGAGGGGGGCCGGCCTGCACCCCCCGCCCCGCTCACAGGGACCGTGTGTCCGTTCTTCACATGGGGGGGCTTCGAGCTGTGCACCTCCACTCCCTCTGCAACAAGCACGCACACACACACACACACGCACACGCACACACAGAGTTATGATTACACACATACTATTATGATTATGAAATCACATTAGTCATTAATAGCTCACTGCCATTCCACTCCAGCTCAGGATTACTGTGACCGTCTCCATGGCAGCAGAGACAGGGTTTGCAGGTTTGAGTCCTCAAACTGATTTTTACAGCTAACCCATAGGAATAAACCCCCACCCATTACACAGCAGGTCTGGAGGTACAGAAGATGAGAACACCAGCTGCATTCAGACAAAGGGTGCTCCACAGCTCCCATGCTGGAGACCATGCGCCAGTGCAGTTACACACCAAGCATGTGTCCATTACATTACACTCATTTAGCAGAGTGGCTTACTGTGCATGAGAAACACAAGCGCACTGGCCTGATTAATAAGAGCGGCAGTGCCAGAGCGGGCAAACAGCATCCTTAGCCTGTTAGCCATGCTAACAAACATCATCCCCAGCCCAGTGGCTGAAGAAGCCACATCTCAAAAGCACCAGTGCCCATTAGCTATGCTAACGAAGAACCACAGAACCAATTCTATATACATCCACAACAAGCCCAAAGAAGAGAAACCATAAAACTACAGCCGGAACCCATCAAATGCTGTCAGCTGAATTAGTACGGAGGTGGGAGTGTTAGGTAGTGGGGATGGGAGGGGAACCATGATGTATCTGTAGAGAGGGTCCTGCAGCCTGTGTGGGCACATGTCTGATGATTCTGTTGGCCTGAGCACTTTCGGGAGTTTTTTTCCACCACTGGGGGGTACCAGTAGACAGACAGACATTATGACTGTGAGAACTGACCCCACAGGGAGGGGAGAGCCAGCCATCCTTGTTCAGTCTCCTTTCCGCATACTGTAATTGTATTAATTTAGCTTTTATCTGAGCCAGCATGCTCCGCTTCTTCAGTGAGAACCACAGAGAGTCAGAGGCAAGACAGAGGCAGAAACAGATACAAATACTGACTCTACACAGGGCTCTTTACACTGGGGGCTCTACACAGGGCACTCTACGCTGGGCGCTCTACACTGTGCGCTCTACACTGGAGGCTCTACGCTGGGGGCTCTGCACTGGGGGCTCTACGCTGGGCGCTCTACGCTGGGGGCTCTACGCTGGGGGCTCTGCACAGGGCACTCTACGCTGGGCGCTCTACACTGTGCGCTCTACACTGGAGGCTCTGCACAGGGGTCTACGCTGGGCGCTCTACACTGTGCGCTCTACACTGGAGGCTCTACACTGGGCTCTACACTAGGCTCTCTACACTGGGGGCTCTACACTGGGCTCTACACAGGGCACTCTACACTGGGGGCTCTACACTGGGCTCTACACAGGGCACTCTACACTGGGTACTCTACACTGGGGGCTCTACACTGGGGGCTCTACACTGGGGGCTCTACACAGGGCACTCTACACTGGGGGCTCTACACTGGGCTCTACACAGGGCACTCTACACTGGGTACTCTACACTGGGGGCTCTACACTGGGGGCTCTACACTGGGCTCTCTACACTGGTCACTCTACAATGGGCTCTACACTGGGCGGTCTACGTCACAGAGGAAGCTGTCACACTAAAGCCCACACATTTACCCTTCCCAGACCCGCCCATCTCAATGCAGCTCCCTCACAAAGTGCCAGGCTACCCAGAGGCCCTGAGGCAGAGAGCGCACAGATGCTCTGAAGCCTTCACGCGACGGATGGAAAAAGCCCCGCTGCGGATCTAATAAACGAGCGGAAAATGCACGACTTTCAAAGCTTTTTGCTGCAGGCGGAATTTGTTCCACTTTCACAAACTCCAGATAAAACCCACATCCTAATGCGCAGAGTTTGGGAGCTGGAACAGAGGAGGGACCGCAGAGACAGAGCAGGCTGTTTTTAACAGAGTTTCTTCCCACACCTGGCTCTGGACCTCTTACCCCTTGCAGGAGTAACAGAATGAGAAATGTGCCTTTTCACTCCGAACACATCCGGCTCATCCATGCTGGAACACGCAGGAGAAGCCACTGCTATGATTCATATTCACACTTCTGTCCCTGCACACATCACTGAGCTGCTCTCCCAGCTGAAGAAGCACATAGCAGCACACAAGTGGGTGGACTCTCTATGAACAGCCATCAGACAGGTCAGAGGAGGGTTCAATCTCATTCCCTGAATGAGGTCAGACATTTAAAAGGGGAGGTTTCTCTCTTAGCGATGTCTGAGTGAGTTCAGTGCTGTCTGAGTGAGATTAGTAAGGTCTGAATGATTCTCACCGTTATCTGGTATCTCCTTCAGCACTCCCTTCTCGATGAGCTCTTCCCGAGGCCGCCTCATCGACATCTTTCTTTCCAGAACTGCAGGAAAAGGAGTTTATGAGCACTGTCTGCCACCAGCCAATCACACGAGCAGACCATCTATAACCAGCCAATCACACACAGCTTTCCAGAACTGCAGGAAGAGGAGTTTATGAGCAGACTGCCACCAGCCAATCACACGAGCAGACCATCTATCACCAGCCAATCAAACACAGCCTTCCAGAACTGCAGGAAGTTTTCACAAGCAGACTCTGTGACCAGCCAATCACAGACAGTAGTGAAAAACCGAGTGTATGGTCCCAGCACCCTGTATCAATTAAAAGGTGTTAAAATCTAAGAAAAAAAGGATGTGACTGTATTGTAGACAGAGCTCCGCAAGCATGTGGGACGCAATGTGAGGTCAGCAGGATATTTTTCTTGGGCTTGCAACAATAGGCCATTAGGAACACCTCCAGCTACACATCTGACCAAGGAACTGGGGAAAGCAGAGGAAAATAGCTGCACAAGACTTACCAGGGAAACACAAACACAGAGTTGCACACAGGAACATGCAGGAACTGAAGGGAACACTTGGGAAAATTTAAGAACACACAGGAACTGAAAGGAACACTCGGGAACTGAAAGGAACAGACAGGAACACTCAGAAACTGAAGAGAACAGACAGAAACTGAAATGAACGCTTGCGAACATTCGAGAACATTCAGGAACAGACAGGAACTGAAAGGAACACAAGGGAACAGACAGGAACTGAAAGGAACACAAGGGAACAGATAGGAACAAACACCAGAGAAAACAAATGCTTACCTTCTGAAGTTTCCTTAAACTTCTCGCTGCTCTTCTTTTTCCTCCATTTCCAGGGCTTGAAGATCTTCCCCAGGCTGGAGAACTTGCCCTTGCGCTTGGTGGGTGGAGTAGTGTCCCCAGAGTTCCCCCCCTCAGTCCCCGTGGTGCTGTGCTGGTGGTCCACTTCATCGTCTGAGAGAGAGATGGAGAAGAGCTCACACACAGGGAGCAAAGCTCCACCATCCTGCCTTACACCAGCAGGCTGCTGTTATGGTAACGTCCGGGGACCAGCGTCTGAGCCGCTTCCAGGTGCACTGTGCTCTCAGTGACGGGCTCACGTTCAGTAAGCAGCACACGCGTGTGCACATGCATCACGTGCAGATGTGCAGCAGACCCAGATGTGGTGGCACGCAGGCCGCCCAGACCCCACCACTGTCAGGCCGAAGCAGCAAACACACCTGATGGAGCCCATGACCTGGATGCATTCAGAATCTGCCCCCAACTATGGCTCACAAATCTGACCAACACAGCTGGTGAGTTCACTTAGGTGATCTCTGAACTCGCCATTATGAAGTATCATCACAGGTAGGATAGGACCCATCACACAGGTGCAGGACCCATCACACAGGTGCAGGACCCATCACACAGGTACAGGACCCATCACACAGGTGCAGGACCCATCACACAGGTACAGGACCCATCACACAGGTGCAGGACCCATCACACAGGTACAGGACTCATCACACAGGTGCAGGACTCATCACACAGGTACAGGACTCATCACACAGGTGCAGGACCCATCACACAGGTACAGGACTCATCACACAGGTGCAGGACTCATCACACAGGTACAGGACTCATCACACAGGTACGAGCGGCAGCTCAGCAGATTCCCTCCCCAGGCCCAGCTCCATTAGAGCTGTTATTCTAAAGGGGGGAGGGTGGAAGGCCCACACTGGCACTCTCCCCCACATGCTCACGTACTCCTTATCAGCACTAAACCGCCTCCCCCCTCCCTCCCTGGCCTAGGAATGTACCATCGTACCACATGACAAGCCCCGCCCCCATTGCCAACAACATGCTCACACTACAGTCAGATTTTCATTTCAGCCTCTGACATATAACCAGTGTGTGAAATGTGGAAGCATGGGGTGCAGGAGGGGGGGGGGGGGGAGCTGTAGCCAACGTCTACATTAGATGTCCACAGATAAGATCTCTGTCCAGTCAGATCATTAATGACGGCGTCTGCAGCTGACACTGAATATAAACATCCTCCTGCAGCCACTTTAACATCCCCGATCTCTGAGTGAAGAAACGAGCCTCACGGTCTGTGCTGCTCTTCTCCTACACGCAGACCAGCGCTACACGCAGACCAGCTCTACACACAGACCAGCTCTACACGCAGACCAGCGTTACACGCAGACCAGCTCTACACACAGACCAGCTCTACACGCAGACCAGCTCTACACGCAGACCAACGCTACACGCAGACCAGCTCTACACGCAGACCAGCTCTACACGCAGACCAGCGCTACACGCAGACCAGCTCTACACGCAGACCAGCTCTACACGCAGACCGGCTCTACACGCAGACCGGCTCTACAGGCAGACCGGCTCTACACGCAGACCGGCTCTACACGCAGACCGGCGCTACACGCAGACCGGCTCTACACGCAGACCGGCTCTACACGCAGACCGGCGCTACACGCAGACCAGCTCTACACGCAGACCAGCTCTACACGCAGACCGGCTCTACACGCAGACCGGCTCTACACGCAGACCGGTTCTACACACAGACCGGCTCTACACGCAGACCGGCTCTACACGCAGACCAGCTCTACACGCAGACCGGCTCTACACACAGACCAGCTCTACACGCAGACCGGCTCTACACGCAGACCGGCGCTACACGCAGACCAGCTCTACACGCAGACCAGCGCTACACGCAGACCAGCTCTACACGCAGACCAGCGCTACACACAGACCAGCTCTACACGCAGACCGGCTCTACACGCAGACCGGCTCTACACACAGACCGGTGCTACACACAGACCGGCTCTACACACAGACCGGCTCTACACACAGACCGGCGCTACACACAGACCAGCTCTACACACAGACCGGCTCTACACACAGACCAGCTCTACACGCAGACCAGCTCTGGAGCTTCACAGGCCCCAGACTGCACTACACACCATCAGCAGGACAGCGTGACGCCCTGGAGAAGATGGGGTTACACAGCGCTGCCCTCAAAGGCCAGAGTACACAAGAAAGGGTGTCCTTAGGCACCGCCAAACACATTCCTCCAGCCAAATGATTCACCTGTGGAGGTGTGCTGAGGGTCAAAGGTCAGACTCCTAGCCACTGCTGTCCTGAAATACC
Source organism: Anguilla anguilla (assembly GCF_013347855.1). Lineage (NCBI taxonomy): Eukaryota > Metazoa > Chordata > Actinopteri > Anguilliformes > Anguillidae > Anguilla > Anguilla anguilla. Next base: position 909,642 of record NC_049201.1, read on the forward strand.
ACACTGGGGATTATCGCCGCACCACCCGCCCCCCGCCCCCTCCACTCAGTTTGTAAGGGAGGGGTCAAACAGCCTTTCACTGCACAGGGAAAATGCCTTTGTTTCACTACAGAAAATATTTACCAGGAGCAACTGAGGAGGAGGGGGGGGGCAGGCTGTCTGGGCCTCTGACCCCCACCACACAGGATATCCTGAGGAATAGGTTCCCACGGCAACGAGCCAGGCTAAAACAGCAGCAATAGAGCTAGCGGCCTTAACTGTAGAGACTGCGTTCGTTAGAACGAGGGCAGCACCTGTGTGCTCACCTGCGCCCCCCCCCCTTTCCCCCCAAAGGGGCCCAGCCTGTACAAAAACAGCTGAGGAGCATCAACTGGAGCACACAGTTGGGGCGTCTTGTAACCCCTCCCACCCGCCCAAAGGGATCACAGAGCTTCTCCACCCTAGCTCCCCAGTGGTGGAACGAACTCCCCGTCCCTCTCCGAACCTCCCCCTCACTATCCATCTTCCGCCGTGGCCTGAAGACTCATCTCTTCAGACTATACCTAGAATAACCACCACCATGCTGTGTATATATATATATTAAAAAAAAAAAAAAAAAAAAAAAAAAACAACCCTTTTTCCTTGTCACTTGTTACATGTTGCCCCATCCCTGCACTTCTTGGTAAATTGTATTTGTCCTAATACTCTAGCTTAATCTTCTGCCTAGTTTGGCTTTGCAGATGTTAGACCAGGATAGTGTTCATTGTTCTCCGCTAGAAATAGCTGTACAAAATAAGTAATTGTACCTTACTGAACCTGTGATTCAGCAGTTGTCTACGATCATGAAAATGCACTTCTTGTACGTCGCTTTGGATAAAAGCGTCTGCCAAATGAATGTAATGTAATGTAATGTAATGTAATGCACACACAAACGGCAGCCCTTCTGCCACAGAACTGCCAGCGCATCGCAAGAGAGAGTCAACATCCCTCTGAACACCAATCACATCCCTTTGACCACTGAGGAAGGACCAATCACGTCCCTCTGAACACAGAGAAAGGACCAATCACGTCCCTCTGAACACAGAGAAAGGACCAATCACATCCCTCTTGGCACAGAGAGAGGACCCATCACACCCATCTGGACAAAGAGAGAGGACCAATCACACCCACCAAGACACAGAGAGATGACCAATCACAGCCATCCAGACAGAGAGGAAAGCTGGCCAGACTGGGCGTGGCTGTACCTGGGCTCCAGCTGTGGCAGCGGCGGAGGTGCAGGTGGAGGTGGAGGCAGGTAGCCATGCTGAGGTGTGGTCAGAGAGTGGTCACAAAGCAGCAGCAACAAGGTTAGTGTACTGCCTGTTCTGCCACAGAGATATCAACACTACAGCCAAGTAACACCGGCACAGAGAGGAAGAGAGAGGGAGAGGGAGGGGGGAGGAAGTGAGGAAGGGATGGAGCGAGAGAGAGACAGCGAAAGAGCAGACTCCAGCACAAGGTCAGCAGGTAAATGAAACTGAAAGCAGGCAGCTGTCCTAGCAACGCGTTCCCGATTCCACACTGGATCACGTGGTCCCGAGGAGGTCCAGTGGGCCCGCCCTGAGCTCATGCAGTCCAGGACACGCTATCCAGCAGGCAGCACCACAGACCAGAGTCCAAAAACAGACGCTGCCGAGCCAAATCCACAGAGCTTCACCGCAGATATCCGCACCGAGTCAAGAAGAGGCAGCGAGTCCAGCCTGCCAGCCAGCCAGCCTCCCTCTCCCTCTCTCCCTCCCCATCTCTCTCCCTCCCTTCCTCTCGCTCTCCCTCTCTCCCACCCTTCCTCTCTCTCTATCCCTCTCTCTCTCTCTCTCTCTGACAATCAGAGATAATGGTGCTGGGGGGGCTGGGATACGGAGGCGGAGCACAGCTAATGGAGAGAGAGGAAACTGCACCACGCCCTGCACTCACACTGTGGACAGGAAGATACAGTACCACCCTCACCGTGACTCACCACCCACCCCCCCTTAAAACACCAGACATGTCCACTGTTCCAGCACAACAGGCAGAACCCCTGCACTGACATCAGCATTTAAAGGCAAACATGACGCTTCTGCTGTGCTCAGTCAGTTCTGCTCTGTTAGGCCAGCCAGTTCTGCTCTGTTCAGCCAGTCAGTTGTGCTCTGTTCAGTCAGTCAGTTCTGCTGTGTTCAGCCAGTCAGTTCTGCTGTGTTCAGCCAGTCAGTTCTGCTCTGTTCAGTCAGTTCTGCTGTGATCAGTCAGTTCTGCTTTATTCAGTCAGTCAGTTCTGCTCAGTTCAGTCAGTCAGTTCTGCTTTATTCAGTCAGTCATTTATGCTGTGTTAAATCAGTCAGTTCTGCTCAGTTCAGTCAGTTCTGCTGTGTTCAGTCAGTTCTACTGTGTTCAGTCAGTCAGTTCTGCTCAGTTCAGTCAGTTCTGCTGTGTTCAGTCAGTTCTGTTGTGTTCATTCAGTTCTGCTTTATTCAGTCAGTCAGTTCTGCTGTGATAAGTCAGTCAGTTATGCTGTGTTAAATCAGTCAGTTCTGCTGTGTTAAGTCAATGTAATGTAATGTAATGTGTAGCCTATAAATATGTGTATTTTAGTGAGTACCAGTCAGTGTATTTATTTATCACACAGGAGATACATGTACACCAGTTTCTACTTAAACACCATCTTCAAATGGTTTTTGTGAGATGTGACTGGTCTTTTTCGATGGGTGCACCCGTGCCAGGACGGGGAAATCACAAACGTCGAGTGACTTAAAGAACTTGTGTTACACTGTACACAATCGCCCCCAACAACAGTGACAGAGCGTTCTGAAACAGAGCGTTCAGTACAGCCTCGCTTCGGTGTGTTACATAGTTCCCCATGTTTATCTCAGCCGGAACACAGCCACGGTGTGCCTCAGCAAACCCCACCCAGACATGCCAAATCACCAGCCTGCGCCTACCCAAACCGAGCGCCTGTCCCCAGCACCTGGATCCAGCTGGCTTTGCATTTCACTGGTGGAAGTTAAGCTTCTTTGCTTATTTGAAAGGTTAGTCATGAAGGTCTGGCAGTGAATCACACATCCAGAGATAACAGCACACTGACACCCCCCCCCATATGTGCTCGCCATGAGCCCAGAGAAGCAGAGGGAGTCATGCGATTGTACTGGGGGGGGGAAGAGAAAGTCTTTAATGCTCCTCTAGGTGCAAGTGGAATGGATGTGACCTGCTTCTGCTCTTTCTGAAGGGCTGAGTTAACACTCAGGAGGCTGATTCTAGGAGGTTCTAGATGCTGCAGCCAGGTTCACTAACCCTTGTTGACGCTGAAGTCACATGTTAGGGTTGACAGTCCAATCAAACTAACTTTGACAGCCCCTCCCCCTGTTGGCTAAATCCCCACCCCCCCGCCCCCCATTCATAATCAGATCAGGAAACCAAGAAATGAAATGAATGTGGCTGATTCTCTTAAAGACCACCATGGGGGGCGGGGATACAGGACTTCACGCTTTTGGCCATGTGAAAGTTAAAGGATGGAGGGAGGGAAGGAGTGAGTAACAGAGAGGGAGAATGGAGGGAGGGAGAGAGAGGGGAAAGAAGGCAAGTCATTCAAATGAGTGAAACTATCTGTGCTGGGTTTCATTGGTTAGTTCAGTCAGGTTTACTGCCGTGGCAACAGTTATAGGTCATAAAGGCAGCGCTTCATGTGAGGGAATGGAGGGAGGGAGGGAGAGAGAGAGAGAGGGAAGAAGAGAGGAGGAGATGAAAGAGAAACGCTCCAGTGAGCTCTAGGAACCAGCCTGGTAAGAACCACCTGACCACAGCTTTCAGAAACACGACCTCACAATAAAACAGGCAGAAAGAAAGCCGCCGCCATTTTCAGGGTCAAACAAGCACACACACTCACACACTCACACACTCACAGACTCACAGACTCACAGACTCACAGACTCACAGACTCACAGACTCACAGACTCACAGACTCACAGACTCTCACACTCTCACACTCTCACACTCTCACACTCTCACACTCTCACACACTCACACACTCACACACTCACACACACACACACACACACACACACACACTCACACTCTTAAGCTTCCACCACTGGTGCCCCCAGTGGTGGACACTGCACAGACAGACACACCAGGGGGACACTGCACAGACAGACACACCAGGGGGACACTGCACAGAAAGACACACCAGGGGACACTGCACAGACAGACACACCAGGGGGACACTGCACAGATAGACACACTGCACAGACAGACACACCAGGGGGACACTGCACAGACAGGCACACCAGCATTAAGCAGGACACTCCAAGTTCCAGGCCTCTGGTTTGCAGAAGGGACACTCAACGCCCACACAGCTCGAGCTCATCCAGGAATAACAAACAGCTCAGCTCCCGTGTTTTCTCCGTGTTATTAGCTCTGAAACGGCTCTGGCTCAGTGCTAACGCTGCTGCTCGGTTGACTGCACTCATTTAAGGATGAAGGAGAAAGTACCCGCGCGCGAGTAACACAGGGCAGAACATCATGTTGGTGGGGTGGGGGGGGGTGGGGGGGGGGGGGGGTGGAACACTAACACGGTCAGCTTCCTTCAGCTTAGACAACATTCTCTTTTGTTTCAGTCAATTTTCCAATCATTTTCCACTTTTTAAACCATTAAATATTAAAATCCCACCCCTTTGTAATGGCAAAGTATCAATGATATGGGTGTGGCAATGTCATTGTTTACAGTAGGTATGCACACAGACACACGGACACACACACTCAGGTGCACACACACAGGCATAAAAATGCAAAGATACCAAACACACACACACACACACACACAGTGGGATGAAGCAGTCAGTCCCGCTCAGTCCCGCTGTTCACAGGTAATTAAGCACCTGAAATAAAACAGGGCTGACAGTTACCAGGTACCGCTTCAGGCACAGAGATGAGAACAGACAGCATCAGAGGACCAGTGCACTCAGACTCCGATAAACCACGCAGTCAGCACCACCTGTCACTGTAACAACCAGAGTCAGCACCACCTGTTACCATCACAACCAGGGTCAACACCACCTGTTACTATAACAACCAGAGTCAGCACCACCTGTTACTATAACAACCAGAGCCAGCACCACCTGTTACCATCACAAACAGGGTCAACACCACCTGTTACCATCAAATCCAGTCAGCACCACCAGCTACCATCACAACCAGGGTAAGCACCACCTGTTACCATCACAACCAGTCAGCACCACCTGTCACTATAACAACCAGTCAGCACCACCTGTTACTATAACAACCAGTCAGAATCACCTGTTACCATCACAACCAGTCAGCACAACCTGTTACCATCACAAACAGATTCAACATCAGCCATTAGCATAACAAC
>NC_049201.1:920000-922500 GCF_013347855.1 Anguilla anguilla
AAGGCTCCCCTCAGGAACGTGCTAACGCTAAAGACTCCCCTCAGGAACGTGCTAACGCTAAAGGCTCCCCTGAGGAACGTGCTAACGCTAAAGGCTCCCCTCAGGAACGTGCTAACGCTAAAGGCTCCCCTCAGGAAAGTGCTAACGCTAAAGGCTCCCCTGAGGAACGTGCTAACGCTAAAGGCTCCCCTCAGGAATGTGCTAACGCTAAAGGCTCCCCTGAGGAACGTGCTAACGCTAAAGGCTCCCCTCAGGAACGTGCTAATGCTAAAGGCTCCCCTCAGGAACGTGCTAATGCTAAAGGCTCCCCTCAGGAACGTGCTAATGCTAAAGGCTCCCCTCAGGAACGTGCTAATGCTAAAGGCTCCCCTCAGGAACGTGCTAACGCTAAAGACTCCCCTCAGGAATGTGCTAACGCTAAAGGCTCCCCTGAGGAACGTGCTAACGCTAAAGGCTCCCCTCAGGAACGTGCTAACGCTAAAGGCTCCCCTCAGGAAAGTGCTAACGCTAAAGGCTCCCCTGAGGAACGTGCTAATGCTAAAGGCTCCCCTCAGGAACGTGCTAACGCTAAAGGCTCCCCTCAGGAACGTGCTAACGCTAAAGGCTCCCCTGAGGAACGTGCTAACGCTAAAGGCTCCCCTCAGGAACATGCTAATGCTAAAGGCTCCCCTCAGGAACATGCTAATGCTAAAGGCTCCCCTCAGGAACGTGCTAATGCTAAAGGCTCCCCTCAGGAACGTGCTAACGCTAAAGGCTCCCCTCAGGAACATGCTAATGCTAAAGGCTCCACTGAGGAAAACAGTCATGCTAAATAACAGTAACAGCCTCCCAGCCTTGCTGCTGAGGGTGTGTCCTATGCACGGGGATTCTGTCTGTTCAGTCAGTGTGTTTCAGGAGGGAAAAACAGCTTCAGCAGCCAGGCCTGATCTGATCTGATAAAAACACTTCACCTGAGTTACACAGTCACACAGGTAACCTTCAGCCTTCACCTCACAGACACGCAGGTAACCTTCAGACTTCACCTCACAGACACGCAGGTAACCTTCAGACTTCACCTCACAGTCACACAGGCACAGGTAACCTTCAGCCTTCACCTCACAGACATGCAGGTAACCTTCAGACTTCACCTCACAGTCACACAGACACAGGTAACCTTCAGACTTCACCTCACAGACACAGGTAACCTTCAGCCTTCACCTCACAGACACGCAGGTAACCTTCAGACTTCACCTCACAGTCACACAGACACAGGTAACCTTCAGCCTCCACCTCACAGACACGCAGGTAACCTTCAGACTTCACCTCACAGACACACAGACACAGGTAACCTTCAGACTTCACTTCACAGACACACAGGTAACCTTCAGCCTTCACCTCACAGACATGCAGGTAACCTTCAGACTTCACCTCACAGACACACAGGTAACCTTCAGACTTTACCTCACAGACACAGGTAACCTTCAGACTTCACCTCACAGTCACACAGACACAGGTAACCTTCAGACTTCACCTCACAGACACGCAGGTAACCTTCAGACTTTACCTCACAGACACAGGTAACCTTCAGACTTCACCTCACAGTCACACAGACACAGGTAACCTTCAGACTTCACCTCACAGTCACACAGACACAGGTAACCTTCAGCCTTCACCTCACAGTCACACAGACACAGGTAACCTTCAGACTTCACCTCACAGACACAGGTAACCTTCAGACTTCACCTCACAGTCACACAGACATAGGTAACCTTCAGGTGACCATCATGCCCCAAATAGCCCAGCACACAGGAGGAAGACCACAGCTATGCTCACTCAGCACACGCACTTCACACCACATTCCAGAACATTCCCAGACCTGCTTGCCCAACACAGAGGGGTATGGGATTGGGAAGGGACCCTGCTGCAGCTAGGGGGACCCTCAGCATGGGGGTAGAGATGGGTGTTGGGGGAGCTGGGTGTTGGGGGAGATGGGTATTGGGGACCTATGTGTTGGGGGAAATAAGTGTTGGGGGAGATGGGTGGGTGTTGGGGGAGATAAGTGTTGGGGCAGGTGGGTGTTGGGGACCTATGTGTTGGGGGAGCTGAGTGTTGGGGGGATAAGTGTTGGGTGAGCTGGGTGGGTGCTGGTGGATAAGTGTTGCGGGAGTTGGCTGGGTGTTGGGGGAGCTGAGTGTTGTGGGGATAAGTGTTGGGGAGATGAGTGTTGGGGGAGCAGGGTGTTGGGGCAGGTGGGTGTTGGGGACCTATGTGTTGGGGGAGATAGGTGGGTGTTGGGGGGATACATGTTGGGGAGATGGGTGGGTGTTGGGGGGATAAGTGTTGGGGGAGCTGGGTGGGTGTTGGGGGGATAAGTGTTGGGGGAGCTGGGTGGGTGTTGGGGGGATAAGTGTTGGGGGAGCTGGGTGGGTGTGGGGGGATAAGTGTTGGGGGAGCTGGGTGGGTGTTGGGGGGATAAGTGTTGGGGGAGCTGGGTGGGTGTTGGGGGGATAAGTGTTGGGGG
>NC_049201.1:927500-977500 GCF_013347855.1 Anguilla anguilla
AGTCAGGAATCAGAGCACGTACCAGTCAGGACTCCGAGCGTATATCAGTCAGGAATCAGAGCACGTACCAGTCAGGACTCCGAACGTGTAACAGTCAGGAATCCAAGCGTGTACCCGGCCAGGATGCCCCCGTTGGAAGCACCTGATTTGGGGAGCGGGAAGCGCAACCCGCAGCCTCTCTCTCTCTCTCTCTCAGCTCCGACGCCCCGCCCCGCCCCGCCCCCAGCGTTAGGAAGGACGGACGCCGCTTTCTGCTGCCAATCGGAGCCAGGCTCACGTCATCCCCCGTCCTGTCCCAGAAAAGTGCTGTTCACCGCAGGGACCACTGGCCCAGTTCCGCAATGTCCCGCCACCCGCCCCACTCCGCTCCTCTCTCCTTCTATAACTTTACTTTTCTTTTTCAGGTGATGACATCAGCCCTAAACCACTTACAAGTGCCACACCTTCTTTCCCAAACGGCAGTGCATCGCACCCCTAAAGCCCCGCAGCAGGCAGACAGCAGGTGTGATTACACCTGTACACCTGTGGACAGGTACCCGAGTGAACCACACCCCTCGGCCCTCAGGCTGAGTTTGCGTGTGATTAAAAGGCTGGTGTGTGTGAGGCCTCGATGCTGGCAGTGAGCTCCAATATAGCACTCCCACTGATACACTGATTCATGTGAAGTGTCCCAATTCTACTCGTACATTTGGATATTTAAAGCAGCATTGATAGGCTGCAAACACTAAGGTATGAGTAATATAGAGCCCCCCCAGGTATGAGTAATGTAGGAGGCTGAGGGTCCCCCCCCCCCCCCCCCCAGGCTGACTCAGGGATCAGCGGCTCTGAGGGGGGCTCAGCGCAGCAGTCAGGACAAACCAGCAGGCGGAGCTTGTGTCCTCCGTCCAGTCACAGGCCTATTGCAGCCTGTGGGCGGGGCCTACTGCAGCAAGTGGGACGGCCCATGGACCCAGAATTCTGGCTAGACTGACTCTATTGCATTTCCATGCAAACGCAATACAGGACAGGCAGTTTCCTGGGTGGCATCTGTCTCTATGTTTTCTCTCCCACCCATGACTGTGAGGGACTACAGACTTCTTTAACCTAGAGAGAAGAGGACATACAGAGCCTGAAACGCTAACGCTATAACTCACCCCATTACCCTCTGATCCCACAGCGCTAACCCTATAACTCACCCCATTACCCTCTGTACTGATCCCACAGCGCTAACCCTATAACTCACCCCATTACCCTCTGTACTCATCCCACAGCGCTAACCCTATAACTCACCCCATTACCCTCTGTACTGATCCCACAGCGCTAACCCTATAACTCACCCCATTACCCTCTGTACTGATCCCACAGCGCTAACCCTATAACTCACCCCATTACCCTCAGTACTCATCCTACAGCACTAACCCTATAACTCACCCCATTACCCTCAGTACTCATCCTACAGCACTAACACTATAACTCACCCCATTACCCTCTGGTGCTACCCATCCCAGAATGCACCTCAGGAGACCCAAACTCGTTGAGTCATCATCGTTGAAACTCAGGGAAGGGATCGATGACAGGAACATGGACTCATGGGAAGGCTCTACACCACCACGCTTCCTCCCATAATGAGCCCCTTCCATTTATAGCGCCTGCAGGATCCTGACGCTGCCTCCTCCCCCCAGCCCGGCGGCCTGCTCCTGACAGACAGAGTCTGCTCCAGAAACGCCCCCGCCAGCGCTGCAGTCCAAGCCCTGCCAACAGACACTTCCTACGCTCAGCACAGACACTCTACCCGCCAAGCACAGACACTCTAATCACACCTCAAAGCACAGATACTCTACTCGCCAAGCACAGACACTCTCCTGACACCTCAAAGCACAAATACTCTACTTGCCAAGCACAGACACTCTAATCACATCTCAAACAGATACTCTACTCACACCACAGAGCACAGATACTCAACTCGCCAAGCACAGACACTCTACTCACACCTCAAAGCAGAGATACTCTACTCACCAATCTCAGACACACAACTCACATCTCAAACAGATACTCGACTCTCACCTCAAAGTGCAGATACTCTACTCACAACTCAAAGCACAGGTGCAAAACTCCAGCTCAAAACCTCCTGGGCAGCACATGTGTCTCCAGGCTGTGAAGAATCAGGAGCTCTGAGTCAGCTCTGTGCTGATGCATACCAATGCACACGCATGCAAACTCACACACACTCGCAGACACAAGCATGCACATACGCAGGTTCAAAGATAAGACAGAAACCATGCAAGACCACTTAGAACAGCACACACACACACCCCACTGGCCATGTGATGCGCGCACACACACACACACACACACGCATGCACGTACACACACACACACACACACACGCATGCACGTACACACACACACACGCATGCACACACACACACACACCCTACAGGCCATGTGACACGCGCACACACACACACACACACACACACACGCATGCACGTACACACACACACATACACACACGCATGCATGTGCGTGCACACACACACACACGCATGCACGCGCGTGCACACACACACACACACACACGCACACACACGCACGCGCACGCTCCCTACTGGCCATGTGACGCGCACACACACACACACACGCATGCACGCGCGTGCACACACAGACACACAGACACACACACACACACGCATGCACGCATGTGCACACACAGACACACAGACACACACACACCCTACTGGCCATGTGACGCACACAAACACACTGACACATACACACATGCAGGCACGTGCACACACACACACATGCACCCTATCGGCCATGTGACGCACGCACACACTGACACACACACACACACCCTACTGGTCATGTGACACACTCACACACTGACACACACACACCCTACTGGTCATGTGACACACTCACATTTTCGCGTGTGCTGAATGACTAAACTGTAAATGGTGCCGACGCTGACCCACGGCTATCACAGTGTAGGGCACAGCCACCAATCGCTATTTAATACTGCGCAGCCAATCAGCACGCAGTGCTGCGTGTCAGCAGCGAATGAGCAAACGCATGAACCTGCGCTGTCTAAGAACAGAGAGGGATTTACGGAGGCTAGCCATCACCAGATCCACCAACACCATCTCTCTGAGGCTACAGGCGACCTGCCACTGTATACAGGGAGTGCTCAGACTCAACAGCACCACACAGCCAGAGCTCAGCACTTTGATCTGTGTGTGTGGGGGGGGGGGCAATCAGAAGCTCACGCACACCCATCAGAGAGCCATGCTGGTCACCTCTGTTCCGCAGCATGCGATTGGCTACTCATCTTATTTTATGCTTTTAACTTAACCTTTATTTTACTAGGCAGGTCGCTTAAGACTGGAATCTCATTTACAATGGAAATTTTCGACCTGGAAAAGGGTTCAGGTGAAGGTAAACACAGAAGAGCCCAGACCGCCATTTTCATCCACACACACACGCACACACACACTCTCACACACACTCTCACACACGCAGTCCCCTCTCCTAACGGGGCGATACTCTGTGCCCATGGCCCACAGCACCAGCACCGCGAACCACCGAGAGCCAACACTAGAGTGAGTGAGAGAGATAGAAAGAGAGAGACGGGGGAGAGAGAGAGAAACGAAGAGAGAGGGGAGGGAGAGAGAGAGAAAGGGAGGGGGGGAGAGAGATAGAAGGTGAGAGAGAGGGGGGAGAGAGAGAGAGAGAGGAAAAATGGGATGGAGATGGAGCAGGGAGGAGACAGAAGCAGGGCAGGAGCAGGCTATGTGCTGGTGCAGCGAACTAACCCGCTACTCCACGCTTCAAAATCTGTCTCACACACACAAGCTTCATCAACCAAACCCCATTACACTGCACCTGCGCCCTGCACAACCCCGACAGCAGCTTAGAAACGGGCCTCCGCGAGAATTAGGCCACGCGACTGCTTTTTATAAACACCGCTCGAGACGCCCTCTGCGCGTGCACACACACACAGTCTTTTCCTCCTCAGTAGTGCTAACGTTATAGTACGGCAAGACAGATCTCAGAGCACGCTGCTACAGAAACACTAGCACAGCGTGTGAAAGCGGCTGCTCGGGCAGCAGCACTCAAACACAGACACGCCTGAAAATCAACATGCCCTCGTGCCAGTATTTCATTCAATCTTCCATGAAAAACACAACGCACCACCTCACCAACCAAGCACTCACGTGCAAACAATTCCGCGGAACCTGCTTTGTACCTGCTTAAGGAAACATTATCTAAATATTAAAATATGCACAACGATCTCATATAGCCCATTTCCCAAAATACATCCTCCAACAATTCGTACTTCATTGCCTCAACTCGAGCGGGGACGCGGAGTCGCACCTGTCATTGAAAGCACTCAGGTGCGCTTGGAGCGCACCACTTGAAGCCAACTGCTCCGTATTTTCACTCTCCTTGTGCCCAAATGAGACTGAAGCAAGCATACAAATAAACGAGTGAAACCGTGTTCATCAAGGCTCCAACGCTAACATCGACTTACCAGAAGCAGCGAGGCTGGGCGCTTTCCTCTGCTACAATAGCTGGCCAACAATGCTATCTGGCGAGCTACTTCTGCGATTCCGACTCAAAGGAACGAGAAGCAAACTGGAACCGCACCTGACAGTTTTACCATAGCTATCCAGCTAAGTCCTTCTCAATTGTAAACTCGCACGACGCTGGTGAGTTCTCTCATAAATAAATTAGCTGGCAGACCAGTGAAATCGGTTCCCCAGCCTGGTTACGGCGCGAAGGCTGCTGTTCAAGCAGGAGACAGAATGGACGCTTGCAAATTAGGCATGAACGGCATGAACGACCGGGTAAGTGAGGCAGAAAGGTCGCACAAAACTACGTGCAAACGAGAAAGTAACTGGCTCTAGCACTAACATGCTACCACTACACTCCGACGAGGAATCAAGAATGAGAAGTTACAGCTGATAACAGGTGCCAAAACTGGACAACCCACACAGCTAGCGATTTAGATAGACAGCTAACGTTAGCTAGCGAGCCGAGTGATGCATTCAACTCACCACTTGTCATCGATATGTAGTAAAATCATCGATAGACAACGTTAGCACATTTAGTAACGTTAAACTTAAATAATAACATTTATCTAACGAGCTACAATTAGGTAGATGACTAGAACGTCTGCTTATCTGCTGACAGGATACCAGGTCCGAGACTAACGTAGTTGCTAACTAAGCACATTTATTTTCTGTTCGCAAGACAGCTGATGACTCGCTATTATCACTAGCTAGCTGCTGTTAGCCTGCATTGCTAACTCAAGTTAACTAGCAAGTTATCCAGTCCGAGGTTTACTGGCACAAGTCCAAGTGCACGCGACTGGGACGGAACAGAAACTGCATCTTGCCGACTCGCAATTTACATTATATTTACTTACTCAGGGAAAATGCAACCGGTTAGCAAACGTGAGGCAGCTAATCTGAACCGCGCGCTGCCATGGGAGCTCAGTCCTGCACAAACTTCACTCTCATTGCTGCCGCTGCACTTCAAGTTAAATGGCCACAATTCAACAAACTGCACAGAAACCCGGTTACAATACCGAGCTACTCTGCCCCACTTACAGAGAGAGCCGCACTAACTGGGATTCAAGATGCTCGCGTCAGAGCCATTTTCTACAGTCTCTGGTCAGAGCGCTCGCTATTCTGGCAGTTCAACAGCCTATAACAATAAAGCCAGTTACAGCTAGCTGACAGACTTTCGTGCTATGATACATTATCGCAACCAACTCTAAGCGCACAGCTCGTACGCGAACAGTTATCCGGCTAGCTTGTGTTTGTGTGTGTGACAACTTTCATTGTGTTGTCTGGCCAGCGACCCCCGTTACCGAGTCCGCCTGCTTTTACTCTCGCTGCTCCGCGTTTTAAAACGCCTGCACACATTCCTCACCTTCCTCTGTGGCTGAAGAAATGCCCTCCTCTTCCTCTGAGTTTACTTTCGGTCGGTTTAAACGCCAACTGGGTCACTTCCTCGCCTCTCGCTTTTCTCCAACCCCGCACATTATCGTCCAAACTTTTTTGTTTTTTAATATTTACCGGAAATCACCCAGAGGGCATTTCGGTACCTGTAGTCCTTAGGGGGCCTGCGATGCCCACTGACCCTGGGCTGAAAGACTTCAGAACCCAGCGAGCTTTGCCAATTGACAAGAGCGCATGCTCAGTGAACGTATGGCGAACGTCTTTGCATAATATCAGCGAACAATACTAATTAGGTGGAAGTTGGCTAGGTTTACGCAGAACAATCCAAAACAATGGCGCATATTCATCAGGAGATTATAGAACAATCTGTAATACCGACAAAAAAGCTTTACAAAACACATTTCTAAACACATTCTTTAACCAAATAACCCCCTTCCATTGTCTTTACTGTTCATAACATTGGAACCATTTAATGCCACCATTTAGTGTCAAGTCAAGCATTTGAGCTCACTAAATATGTATCAGAGGAGTCGATGAACCATTTTGTTCACCTTCACACGCAGAGAGAGAGGATTTTGTAAGGGGAGAGAATGTGAATTGAATGCTCACGTAACTATCATTTTGGAGGGTAGTTAAATGCATGTGATATTTTATGCTTTGTGCTGTGCATCTGAGGTTTATATACATTTGTCTCCATCACCACAAAATAATGTAAAAGATCAGGTAAAGCACTTGTTTAAAAGTCTTACATTTTATACATGAAGACAAAAAAAACCCAAAAAAAAAACAATTGACCCACTGGCGTAAAAACATATACCGATAAAAACAACTAAAACTATGAAATGTATAAATTCTTAAAAAATTCTAACACTGTCAAGCACTGCCTCAAATTTAAATCAAATAAACACTTAAATCTCAAATCAGTTTGAGAAACTCTGCCTCAAACCACAAATCAAACACTTTCTCATACTGTCATCAATCACTGAGCCACACAGAAGCTCCAACCACAAAGGACCAAGAAACCGCCATCAGATAAGAGCCATAAAGCAGCAGTAATATAGATAAGCCCCACTGTGCCTTCTATAAGAACACAGCAGTAATATAGATAAGCCCCACTGTGCCTTCTATAAGAACACACGTTTCTTTACTCTGTGTAGAACATCATCACTTTACAATGACAGGATTTCAATGAAAGTTTGTTCTGCACCATAAAAAAATCACACCATGTTACAATTTTTAGTTTGAAACAAATTAAATCTTGCCTCCTCATTGTGTACACTCACTTATTCAAAACACCACGAGGCTAAGCATTGTAATGCAATGTGACAATGAAACAGTTTTCGTCCTTGATGAATTTATTTCATTTATTTTTTATTTTTTGAGATGAGAGGTTTTTTATGAAGCATAATAATTTGGACATTTATTTGTCTATTACTTTACGGATGAAGAGACATAACTATTGTACATCAGATTTACACACTCACTGTCGTAACCCCAAGCCAGCACAGACCAGGAGAACCCCTGTTCCAGAGAGACATGTGAGCGGAAAGCAGCGCCTCTGGTTGAGGAGGAGTTAAAGTGAAGTCTACTCTCAGTCTTTCACACTTACATTCTGCCTTTCACACAGAGATTCTAATATGCAAATTAGGCTGCTGCTTATTGGCACAGAACGCGATCACATGATTCCGAGAGAGTCTTGGCATGATGGGGAGCTACCAGAGATTGTTCCCTCAGCCATCTCCAGCACTAATTTACATGCAGTTTTATGCCCCGAGGCTAATGCTAGCCCTGTCACAGCTCGAGAAAACGTTTATATCTATTATTTTTATTTTCAGTAGGTTAGAGAGGTTAGAGATTCATTTTCCAGTTTTCCCCGAAATGGCTAAGTCGGGTTTTTTTTCTGGATTCTTTGTCTACTGTGAAGTGCTATGTGACAACCTGTTTTTAAAAGGTAGGTAGTAAAATGGTAGATTAATGGACTGTTATTCACGTATACAAATAACTTCCATTTCATGGGGTGACTTAGCTGACCCACACCCATCCTTATCAGCTTGGACAAAACAGAGATAGCTGATAAAACACATCCTGAGCGCATCATTGGATACCACCAGACCACTGGAAGTAGTATAGACCACAGGTCACGGCAGCAGTGCAAACAAGTTACAAAACGGGAGTTAAAATTTGGTCACAGCTGTGGGTGTAAAACAGCCAAACTAATGAGATTTAACAGGCTGATACTCATCCCTCTAAAGCCCACTTCCTGCAAGGCAAAACGCAGAAGATCTTAGTTCCCCTGGTGTCTTTGTTACGAGGTCAATGACAGTATAGCTTCCTCTCAGCTGTTCCTGTCCAAACTAGAACCAGGTCCCTCATCTGACACCTGACACGTTATCAGCCGCAGTTTCAAACCCAATTAAAGCACTAAAACACCCATCTAAGATCTGCAGGAAATACACTTAACTCCTGTTTCAAACCCCACTCAGAGAACAGGACGTCTGAACTCAAGCTGTGCCTCATCCATCAAAAATGACTATCTGGCGCCAGCTGGTGGTATGAATAATTAACAACACAACAGGTAATCATATGGCATTGATATTGACTTTACCTGATCCGCCAATACTGAACTGAACAGCTGCTGTGCATTCTGAGCATGAATATACTTTATATGGAAAAACATTTCTTATCCATAAATGAAACAGGGGGGCATGACTTCCATTATATATTCATTGTAATGATGTATATCCTACTGTTCCCTTTAAAAATGATACTGTTTTCCATATATAAAGTATTTTTATGCTGAATTGCACATGAAATGCACAAGATACAAAGCTGACTAAATGGCTTATGCAAAAGATAGAGGTCTCATGCAGTTACAGCATTTCACCACAAGAGGGTGACAAAAGGCAGGGGTGCTGTGGGGGGGGGGGGCTGCAGGGGGGTTAAGATGATTCTAAAGGCCTTGACTGACAAACCTCCAAAAATATCATAAAATATAATTTTCTGGGGTGGTGGGGCCCAATGTGAGACCTTTCCATGGGGCTCAAAATCCCTGGGGGCACCCCAGACAGCAGGGGCCAGTCAAGATTTTTATTCCATTATCAGCAGATAAGCTTGTGTGTGCCATTAATAATGTACAATATTACAACACCTGACAGATGTCAGAACGCAATTTATTCTCTGACAGTTCTCACAATTTATTCTCTGATGCTCCTTTCCATGTAGAGAAGTCAAAGGTAACTCAATATTGTTTTCTGTCAGGTTTTTGATACTTTGTAACCATTGTTTTGCAAAAGGTTGATTTTGGATGGGTTATGAAATCACAAATGGACACAAAGATGGAAGAAAATTGGAGTGGAGCCAGGTTTAGACTTGCATGGAAATCACACATTCCAGGCTCAAGACTATCAAAAGGATCAAGATCTTCAAAGCACTTTCAAAGTTTCTAAGACAAAAGGAATTGATAATCTTCTGTTAAAAGCCATGACAACATCGCCCTCTAATGGAACGACTGAGAATAGCACATGCAAAAGATTCAAACTACACCTGAAGGGAAATACAGAAACAGTCAAGGTTATGTGGATGTGCTATCTGTTACAATAGTCCCCTTATTATCTTCTGTATCAGATAAAATGCATATATAGATGGGTAAATGAATTAGTTTCGTGGTATGCATAAATTAATTTGAAATATATGAATATAAATGCAACATGTGCTTGACACTGAGACTTGTTCAGATATTGCACATTAAGGACACAAGTCTATAAGGTCTTTATCACAATTACTGGCAATATGTTGATTATGAGATTATTAAATGAATACTCTGGAGGTCTGACTCCACCTTGACAAGCGCCTGTCAGACAGTCATCAGAAACAGCCGGTGGTCCACAGCTGTCTGCAGATGAGCACACTGGCTGAAGATCGGCGTGCTGCCGGATCATTCCCTCTGCCTCACCTGCAGTGTGCAGTGTGCAGTGTGCAGTGTGCAGAGTGCAGTCTGCAGTCTGCAGTGTGCAGAGTGCAGTGTGCAGTGTGCAGAGTGCAGTGTGCAGTGTGAGGACATCTGTATCACTGTATGCAGGTTTTCTTAAAATGTACATTTCCTTCATTCTGGGAACTTGCGGATGTGCATGAGCTGAGCATGAAAACTTTACACACCTGTTACATTCAGGTGCAATGAAGCTTTCATGTTATTTGATTTGCACTTCAGACGGTATAAAAACCGGAAGCAGTGAAAACATTAAGAATGGGCTCTGCTCAAATCAAACTTTGATCCCTATCTTACGCAATCCGTGATTTCAAACCGCAATCGCAGTCATAATCATTATAGATCATATCTACACCAATTACCTGGTTAAGTATAGCAATAAACAATCTGCGTTCCGTTCTATGATTTCGTTTATTTTATCTGCTTTATTCAGTGTTACTCGCAGTACACAGCACAAATGGAACACTTGTGTTAGCCTGCAAGAGCACAAACAAACACTCCAGAGGTTAATCAGTGCCACTCCACCACCAATCAATGCTAATGTGCGAGTTGCGCAGTGGTTAATTTGAAAACATAAATAGATAAAAAACGACTTCATAATTTTTTGCGTTGTGGTAATATTTTTCCTAGCGACTCCAATATGAAAGGTTGATGGAATATGACATCATTTTCCGCGCAGGTTTTGGCTTAATAAAAAGCTCTCCTCACTGTCTAGGAAAGAGTTTTTCGCACGATTGGCTGTTTTTTTAATGACCTTGCGTGGAGGAGGGCTGGGCGCGGCGCTGTGAGAGTCATGTGACCTCACGGCCGCCCTCCCGCCCGCTCGTTACATAACCCGTGTGACTTTGATCTGCTCTCTGAAGGCTCGCCGCTCGGCTCGGCTTTGAGCGCACGCCTCATTCACACGAGAAGAATGGAAACGAACACAAATATTTGACTGGAATTTCAGAAAAAGGAAAGGCCACCTGTTATTTGTCCAGTCTTTATGCAACCGGCGCTCTGATTGGCTGTGAGAAGCATGGATGGGAGTGCAGTCTCTCAGTCAGGCTCAACATTAACACAACAACCCCAGGGCTGCTGCTAGCATAAAGCCGTGCGTGCGTGCGTGTGTGTGTGTGTTTGAGTGTGTGTGTGAGTGCATGTGTGTGTGTGTGCGCATGTCTGTGTGCACGCTAAGCTGTTTTTCATATACATTTAGGTATTTTGTTGATGTTCTCCTCCGGAGTGGCAGATAAACTGAGCACAGCACCACTGTGGGTTTGTGAGGACAGGAAGTGTAGCTCTCTCCCACTGGGGCCAGGGTGCATGCTGGGACCAGCAGTGTTTACTGCTCTCCCACTGGGGCCAGGGTGCATGCTGGGACCAGCAGTGTTTACAGCTCCTGAGTTTATAGCCGAGGTTAAGGCAGATTTATGGGCTGTTTTTACCACCCCATCCAGCACGTGGAGGGAAACAGAGAGGCCTTATCTTCATTATGGGTGAGGACTTCCACAGAAATCCTCAGTGACAAAGGACCTGAGTGGACCAATCAGGTCTGTGCACTGCTTCTGAGCCAATCCTAAACGAACCAATGGGATCAATTGTATCCAATTCCATTCTTGTTGTGATCAATTTATAGACATATTTACAGCTTGCAACATATTTATGTGCCCAGTTACGTACAGATACACAGACATTCGTGCTCATAAAGCCGCTGGAATGTGGGACAGAGAACAGCAGGCCAAGATCAGCGAGCAGTGATAGGTCAACAAACCTTCCAGACCAGCGAGACCCCATCGTTCTGCAACCTCAGCATGCCTGGCTCCTCCCCCTCTTCATGCGTGGCTCCTCCCCCTCTGGGTGCCTGTGCTTCCAGGTCACACTGCTGTCTGTCCTGCCCCCTGGTGGTGGAATGACTCCCCCACATCAGTCAGAAGAGCAGAGACACATTACATGACCGGAATTAAGCAGACGCTCTGATCCAGAGCAACTTACATAACCTTTCACACAGTATTTACACTGCATCCATTTATACAGCTGGATATATACTGAAGCAATGCAGGTTAAGTACCTTGCTCAAGGGTACAACGGCAGTGTCCTGCCCAGGAAATGAACCTCTGACCTTTCGGTCACAAGCCCAGTGCCTTACCCACTGTGCTACACTGCCGCCTTCCGCCACAAGCACTCACTTTCCCAAATTACACATCTCCCCTTCCTTATTGTGCTGTGATAGGCTTCAGAGATGATCTTAGTCCTTCTCAGTGTGCTGTTTGGCTGGGTTGATCCCTGATCACTGGAAGTCATCACAAAAGAACACAAGCCAAAGTTCCCATGTCTGCCTCCTCATGAGGAAAGTGCACCTTTGCCCTGAAGAGCCCCCACACCTGGCACACCCACACCTGGCACACACTTCAGCAGCTGTGCACTGCAGGGGGGGCCCCTCGAGTCCGCACTGGGGGGCTCGTCAATCTCACGCGCAATAAAGCCTCAATTCAGCGTCCCTGTGGATCAATGACCCAACTGTCTGCATTTTATGAGCAGGAAGTGTTTACTACTGACAATACGGGTGAACTTTCTCTGTGCATTATAGAGCGCATATATTTATTATGGTTGCTGATAAAGGCCAGTCCCAAGGTCAACCATTGTACCACAGCACCACGCCGCATGCAGAATACATCACTGCACTAGGCGCCTTCTCCAACTGCGCTTGGGTTCATACGGTTCCTGGGTTCATATGGTTCATGATCCCAGAGCTCTTTACATCGAGAAACCCTCAGCCACCACCGAAGCAAACCCCCCCTCACGCTTTCACCCCCCCCCCCCCCCCACCCCGCACTTGGGTGATCCAGCCATTTGTTCCAGAACATTCAGCACATGCCAGCTGAGGAGTGGGAGGAAATATAGATTTTTTCAGGACAGCAGGACAGTCCATCCTCCATTCATACTTCCTGCTTTATCCAGACAGATAGAGAGCAGAGACGGTAACAGAGAGAGAGATGGAGAGCAGAGAGGGTAACAGAGAGAGAGAGAGCAGAGAGGGTAACAGACAGAGAGAGAGCAGAGAGGGTAACAGACAGAGAGAGAGAGCAGAGAGGGTAACTGACAAAGAGAGCAGAGAGGGTAACAGACAGAGGGAGAGCAGAGAGGGTAACAGAGAGAGAGAGCAGAGACGGTAACAGGCAGAGAGATGGAGAGCAGAGAGGGTAACAGAGAGAGAGAGAGCAGAGAGGGTAACAGACAGAGAGAGAGCAGAGAGGGTAACAGACAGAGAGAGAGAGCAGAGAGGGTAACAGGCAGAGAGAGAGCAGAGAGGGTAACAGACAGAGAGAGAGCAGAGAGGGTAACAGAGAGAGAGAGCAGAGAGGGTAACAGACAGAGAGAGAGCAGAGAGGGTAACAGACAGAGAGAGAGCAGAGAGGGTAACAGAGAGAGAGAGCAGAGAGGGTAACAGGCAGAGAGAGAGCAGAGAGGGTAACAGACAGAGGGAGAGCAGAGAGGGTAACAGAGAGAGAGAGCAGAGAGGGTAACAGACAGAGAGACCAGAGAGGGTAACAGGCAGAGAGAAAGCAGGGAAGGTACATCAGGGGTGTATCATGGGGGTATCCGGAGCAACCCATATCTGACAGGGAAAGTCTGTTGAGCCATAGGAGGGAAATCAACATGTGAGTGTGTGTGTGTGTGTGTGTGTGTGCGTGTGTCCACGCATGTGGCAGCAGGGATGCTGGGATTGCTGTGGAATGTCCAACATTGAGCGGGGGCAGCAGTGGGCTGCAGCTGTGTGGTTGGGCACCAGCCCCCCCCCGTACCCCCCCCCCCCCCCCCCCCCCCAATTCTCACCCCCATTCTCTCATCTTGGGAAAAAAAACATGAAAGATGAAGGGCTGCCAAGCTTGTTAAATAACGCTCCGCCCACTGCTCACCAACCAGGCGAGGACACAGCCCTGCCAGGAACATCTGGAGGGGAGAGCGGGGAGAGCGATGCATTGTGGTTAAATACCTGGGCAGCCGTCATGCATTATATGTTGCCACGGTCACGGATTTATCCATCGCTGCACTGGAACACAGACCCCATGAGAGGAGGAGGGTCTTCAAAACATGCAGCATTTTTACTGTGAAACTGTGAAACCGCGAAATAACAGAGATCAGATCCATCGGGCACTCGCAGGCTCTGTCTTTGCAAGCGTTTGCCGAATCCACTGCCCGTATTGATTCTTCAGAGATGCGCTTGGGACGTTTCTGGGCGTGATGTTCTTTTCTGTGTGGGGGAGGTGGGGCTGGTTTCAGCAGAATGTCTGAAGCTACTGCAATGCCGGAGATGATGAAGCACAAGCACAGCGAAGTGAAACGACAAGCCAACAGGCCCATTCACAAACCAACCACTGCTTTTCCTCGGTGGCAACAGCCATCCAGAAAAGAAGATATAGAAAAAAAAAACAGACATACTCTAAAACATAAAAACAGACATACTGTAAAACATAAAAACACAGGTGAGTGGGTGGGGCTGACGATGAAGGTGATGACTTCTTTGATTGTAAACACAGGACTACAGCAAGGCTAAAAATCCTGCATAGTGTGCCCTTAAATACATCACCACCACTCTCAGCACAGGGTCGGCCTGACCATCTTGAATCCCATCGCTGCCTATTCTATGTGAAAACTGGACACTGACCCAAGATTAGAACATGAACCTTGAAAAACCCAGTGGAATCGTTCTGTTTTAAGCACAAAAAAAATTGGGGAATATTCCAGTCATGTTGCCATTTGTTTGTGGGAAAAATATCCTGAGAATATTCCCAAAAAATCTTAAATCGTATTTACTGTTCAAAATGCTCCATACAGGCATTTCACATACAAACCCACTGTCAACATGTTTTCATTTATAAATGTTCATCATTTATCCAACATTATGGAGGAAACATCCATTCAATCTTTTTAACTGACAAAACTGAAAAATGTTCCAATGCTGTTCCTGCAATGTTCCAAAGGTGTTATCCAGGAGAGCGCTCAGGACTCTGGGCAGGTGTTATCCAGGAGAGCGCTCAGGACTCCGGGCAGGTGTTATCCAGGAGAGCGCTCAGGACTCCGGGCAGGTGTTATCCAGGAGAGCGCTCAGGACTCTGGGCAGGTGTTATCCAGGACAGCGCTCAGGACTCTGGGCAGGTGTTATCCAGGAGAGCGCTCAGGACTCTGGGCAGGTGTTATCCAGGAGAGCACTCAGGACTCTGGGCAGGTGTTATCCAGGAGAGCGCTCAGGACTCTGGGCAGGTGTTATCCAGGAGAGCGCTCAGGACTCTGGGCAGGTGTTATCCAGGAGCGCGCTCAGGACTCTGGGCAGGTGTTATTCAGGAGAGCGCTCAGGACTCTGGGCAGGTGTTATCCAGGAGAGCGCTCAGGACTCTGGGCAGGTGTTATCCAGGAGAGCGCTCAGGACTCTGGGCAGGTGTTATCCAGGAGAGCGCTCAGGACTCTGGGCAGGTGTTATCCAGGAGAGCGCTCAGGACTCTGGGCAGGTGTTATTCAGGAGCGCGCTCAGGACTCTGGGCAGGTGTTATCCAGGAGAGCGCTCAGGACTCTGGGCAGGTGTTATTCAGAGAGCACTCAGGACTCTGGGCAGGTGTTATCCAGGAGAGCGCTCAGGACTCTGGGCAGGTGTTGGGATGTTTAAGCAGCTTCTCTAATGGTCTTGGAATGTTCTGGGACCCGAAACTGGTCAGCTGGGGAGGATAAAAGCCCTGTCTTCCAGAGACCCTGTCATGCAAAACATTCCTGTTCAGAGACAAAACAATAAAATTAAATCTTTTAATTAGTCACAGTCAACAAACACCGGAATTTGGATTAAAACTGAAAGTGAGTCTGCCAGTTTAAGTAGATTCTGAGAATTCTAAGAGTTAAGAAGTGTGCACCACCCAGAGGAAAAGTGATGTCAGTGGAATTGTAAACCCACACATTCTATAAATACCCCAGAGAAGCACTCCGTAATGGGAGAAAACTTTACAGCTCTTCAATCCCAGGAATCGTAACAATTTCTGGGAAGAAAATCCATTCGGGATTGATTTACAATGCCCCCCTGTGATGGTGATAAGAGCGCTTATACAAGTGCGTGAAATTCCAACGTGCGAAACATCACCCAGCGTCCAAATCCCCGCTGAGCCCAGCAGAGCTGCACCTGCTTCACCACATCTGCCTTCACACACACACACACACACACTCACTCACTCACATATACACACATGTGCACACACATACACACTCACACACTCACTCACACATACACACACACACACACACACTCACTCACACACACATACACACTCACTTACTCACACATACGCACACACTCACACATGCGCACACATACACACTCCACTCACACACTCACATACGCACACACTCACACATGCACACACACACACACACACACACACACACACATACGCACACACATACACACTCACTCACATACGCACACACACACACTCACATATACGCACACACACAATCACATACGCACACACACTCTCTCTCTCACACACACACTCACACACATGCCCACACACACACACATTCTCTTTCTCTCTCTCACACTAGCTGAACGCTAGCAGACTGAACACTGGCACCTCTGGTGGGCTGAACACTAGCAGACTGAACACTGGCACCTCTGGTGGGCTGAACGCTAGCAGACTGAACACTGGCACCTCTGGTGGGCTGAATGCTAGGAGACTGAACACTGGCACCTCTGGTGGGCTGAATGCTAGGAGACTGAACACTGGCACCTCTGGTGGGCTGAATGCTAGGAGACTGAACACTGGCACCTCTGGTGGGCTGAATGCTAGGAGACTGAACACTGGCACCTCTGGTGGGCTGAACACTAGCAGACTGAACACTGGCACCTCTGGTGGGCTGAATGCTAGGAGACTGAACACTGGCACCTCTGGTGGGCTGAATGCTAGGAGACTGAACACTGGCACCTCTGGTGGGCTGAATGCTAGGAGACTGAACACTGGCACCTCTGGTGGGCTGAACGCTAGCAGACTGAACACTGGCACCTCTGGTGGGCTGAACGCTAGCAGACTAAACGCTGGCACCTCTGGTGGGCTGAACGCTAGGAGACTGAACACTGGCACCTCTGGCGAGCTGACTGCAGCTGGCTCGCTGGTTTTGGCCGCTTGGTCAGTACACACCGGTGAGGTGAGATTAGAACTCCCAGCATTCAATCAACTCTGAGCTAAACACGGCAAAGCTGATACATCATCAGAGTTCCAGCGAGCTCTTCAGAGGCTCCGCCCACCACAGGCCCCCCCCCGCGGCACACAGCTACGCTCACCCGGTCTCTAAAAGTGGGTCACCACACGGCTCTGTTTGAGTAACAGGGCCCGTCTCACGCATACTGCCCCCCCAACCCCCCCCCCCCCCCCCGATGCCCTGCCGCAGAGCCTGGGGTCCGGCCAGCAGAGTTCAATGGCATTCCGAGAGAAAAGAACACAATGCAGCTCGCTCGCCCGCACGTCCACTCGCTCGCTCTGAAACACAATGCAGCCACCTGGCCAGCAGCTCGCCGCTCTCTCGCTCGCCCTCCCGCCCTCTCGTTCGCTCTCTCGCTCGCCCTCCCGCCCTCCTGCTCACTCGCCGCTCTATCGCTCGCCCTCCCGCCCTCTCGCCGCTCTATCGCTCGCCCTCCTGCTCACTCGCCGCTCTATCGCTCGCCCTCCCGCCCTCCTGCTCACTCGCCGCTCTATCGCTCGCCCTCCCGCCCTCCTGCTCACTCGCCGCTCTATCGCTCGCCCTCCCGCCCTCTCGCTCACTCGCCGCTCTATCGCTCGCCCTCCCGCCCTCTCGCCCTCCCGCCCTCTCTCTCGCCCGCTCGCTCACACACTCGCCGCCCTCTCGCTCTGAAACAGTGGCTGCAGCAGCACAGAGACACGCCCCTCTTACCTTCACATGCAGCACCCCACATTCCACACCGTCACTCCCCAAATCTGGGGCTCTGCTCACACCATGCTACACCTCTCCTTCTCTCTCTCTCCTTCTCCCTTTCTCCTTCTCTCCTTTTCCCATGCTCTCCTTCTCTCTCTCTCCTCCTCTCTCTCTCTCCTTTTCCCTCTCAACCTGGTTTATATATTTAGCTGGCGTTATTGGCATGATAATCACACGTTCATATTTCCAAAGCATGCAGATATGATGACCCCCCACCGCCCCAGAACAACAATCACACAATGAACAACTAGAGGAAATGAGTGAAACAATTTACTGCGGCAAAGAAACAATAACTTAGAGTTCAGATAAAGGATAAAAATACAGACAAATAAAAACCTATTGCTCCTGTCTGCATATTTCTCCCTCCTTTCTCCCTCTCTATCTCTTCCTGTCTTTCTCTGTAGTTAATTTGAATTTTATACCTGCAATAAATCTGTGATGTAACAGAGCAAACGGGAGGTTAAAAATGTGCTGTGTGTTTAACAGTTTAAACCATCGCCCCATTCTTACCCTGCGTGGGGGGGGGCACATGACCCCATGCTTACCCTGTGTGGGGGGGCACATGACCCCATGCTTACCCTGTGTGGGGGGGCACATGACCCCATGCTTACCCTGTGTGGGGGGGCACATGACCACATGCTTACCCTGTGTGGGGGGGGGGGGGGGGGGCACATGACCCCATTCTTACCCTGCGTGGGGGGGGGCACATCGCCCCATTCTTACCCTGCGTGGGGGGGGGGGGCACATGACCCCATGCTTACCCTGTGTGGGGGGGGGGCACATGACCCCATGCTTACCCTGTGTGGGGGGGCACATGACCACATGCTTACCCTGTGTGGGGGGGGGGGGGGGCACATGACCCCATTCTTACCCTGCGTGGGGGGGGGGGGCACATGACCCCATGCTTACCCTGGGTGGGGGGGGGGGGCACATCACCCCATTCTTACGCTGTGTGGGGGGGGGGGCACATGACCCCATGCTTACCCTCCGTGGGGGGGGGGGGGGGCACATCACCCCATTCTTACGCTGTGTGGGGGGGGGGGCACATGACCCCATGCTTACCCACCGTGGGGGGGGGGCACATGACCCCATGCTTATTCTGCATGGGGGGGGGGGCTCTCACATCATCCTGAAACACACCTGGCACGCTGTTACCTGATCTCCATCTGGCACCCTGAAGGTTCACACCACAGGCACTCCAGACCCCATCATACAGAAACAATAACAACCTGAGCGTCACATGAACAATAAAAGACACGAGAGATGAGAATCACAGTCATGCAGCTTTTACATCATCAGACAGAAGATTTAACTCTTATTCTGGAACCCCACCTCTACTGGCTCCATATTTTACACACACAACTGAGCAAATCACTCCCAGAATGCTGAGGGAACAGTATTTTACACAGAAAGCTTCCAGGGCAAATCGTTCTCCTTCTGGGTGTAGAGCACAGAATGCAGTTACACTGTTCTGAATGCCCTTCTGCTTTATGCGCCGCATGCTACTCAGAATCACAGGATGAGAGGAAGTCGTGTGAGTCGCTCTGGATAAGAGCGTCTGCTAAATGCCTGTAATGTAATGTGAGGAAGTAATGGGTGAAAGGATCTGTAAGGGCAGTGCAAACATTTCAGCATGAAATGAAGAGTTTAAACAAATTAGTAAATAAATAACCCAAACAGCCACAGGCGACACGCGCTCCAGCGCCAACGGCAGACTGAGAGCGGAGGACCCGCCCAGGCCCACACACAGGCCCTCCTGTACGGGTTCTGTACTCATCTCCCACAGAGGCATTTAAAACAGCACGCACACACACACACACTCACACACTCACATACACACGCACACACTCACTCATACACTCACTCACACACACACACACATACACACACACTCACTCGTACACACACACACACACTCACTCACTCACACACACACTCACTCACATACAAACTCACACTCACTCACTCACACACACACACACACACACACACACACTCACTCATACACTCACACACTCACTCACTCACTCACTCACTCACTCATACACTCACCTATACACACACACACTCGCACACACACACTCACTCATACACTCACACACTCACTCACTCACTCACTCATACACTCACCTATACACACACACACTCGCACACACACACTCACTCATACACTCACTCACACACAAAACTCACACTCACACACACTCACTCTCACACACACACACACTCACATACAAACTCACACACACACTCACTCACATACAAACTCACACTCACTCACTCACTCACTCACACTCACACACACACTCACTCATACACTCACCTATACACACACACACACACACACACACCCACTCACATACACACTCATACACTCACACACACACACTCATACACTCACTCACACACACACTCACTCACTCACACACACACACACACTCACTCACACTCACTCACTCACTCACTCACTCACACTCACACCGTGTCTGCCGATGGGCTTGACCTCGCCTGGACCCACATATTCCGCCCTTTTTGGGTGACAGTGGGAGATTAATTTGAGATGTTTCGCCTCAGATCGATAGAGAAGCCTGTGGTTCCCCACAAAGTTAAACACGCCATCACTCTACAGCCTGTTTCCACGACGATAAACACACCATCACTTCCTGCTAATCACCTGATAATCACCTATCCTGCTTTTTATTCTACTGTGGAAGGCCAACCCCAGAGCAGCTTTCCGATTCAGCCAATGAACACGCGGGACGAAGAAACAAGATCAATTCTTTGGAGGCGCCGTAAAGAGCTTTGCGCACACATATGAACTCCCCCCAAAAAAGGTCTGAGAAGCTGAGCTGATGAGTCTACTCGAGATGGCAGTGTGGATGAAAAAGCTCATTGTGCTCCAAATGCCAGCTCTGCCTGAGGTTTATTGGAGAAGCGCAAAAGATTTATAACATTTTTTTAAATGTTTAAAAAATTCACCCAGAGTTCACTGCTGTTACTGTACACTTAGCTGGGAAAAGGAAGAGCGGGTAGTAATCCAGTTTAATTTACAACCAACTAGATAAACTACAGCAAGCAAACATTCGGCTTCTATCAGCTTCTTCACTGAAAGATCACTGAGGATTCCTGTCAATGCTGGGCTTCACTGATCCATTAAGCTGCTGATTAGTGTCCTCATCCTGAACAGGATATGGACATGCAGGCAGCTACAGGATATGAACATGCAGGCAGCTACAGGATATGGACATGCAGGCAGCTACATGATATGAACATGCAGGCAGCTACAGGATATGGACATGCAGGCAGCTACAGGATATGGACATGCAGGCAGCTACAGGATATGAACATGCAGGCAGCTACAGGATATGGACATGCAGGCAGCTACAGGATATGAACATGCAGGCAGCTACAGGATATGGACATGCAGGCAGCTACAGGATATGTACTTGCAGGCAGCTACAGGATATGAACATGCAGGCAGCTACAGGATATGAACATGCAGGCAGCTACAGGATATGAACATGCAGGCAGCTACAGGATATGTACATGCAGGCAGCTACAGGATATGAACATGCAGGCAGCTACAGGATATGTACTTGCAGGCAGCTACAGGATATGTACATGCAGGCAGCTACAGGATATGAACATGCAGGCAGCTACAGGATATGAACATGCAGGCAGCTACAGGATATGAACATGCAGGCAGCTACAGGATATGAACATGCAGGCAGCTACAGGATATGTACATGCAGGCAGCTACAGGATATGAACATGCAGGCAGCTACAGGATATGTACATGCAGGCAGCTACAGGATATGGACATGCAGGCAGCTACAGGATATGGACATGCAGGCAGCTACAGGATATGAACATGCAGGCAGCTACAGGATATGGACATGCAGGCAGCTACAGGATATGAACATGCAGGCAGCTACAGGACATGAACATGCAGGCAGCTACAGGATATGGACATGCAGGCAGCTACAGGATATGAACATGCAGGCAGCTACAGGATATGGACATGCAGGCAGCTACAGGATATGAACATGCAGGCAGCTACAGGATATGGACATGCAGGCAGCTACAGGACATGAACATGCAGGCAGCTACAGTGATCCTGTGCATAAATCTGATAGCAGCGTTAGAACAGATTGCGCCAATCGCACCCTGAAGGAGCATCAGGAGAAGGTGACTCATCTCTCTGAAGCAAACAAATGTTCAAGGGGGAGAGTGGGAGGAAACTCGTCCATTTCGTAGATGAGGAGAGCCTGTATTTATACACAGTTCTTCCAAAGCAATTTAATTTCAAATGAAAACTTTTACTCTCATGCCGTGGTGGCTCAAAAGGAAAACTGCTGGTGTTGTGTGAAGGCATTTCTCAGCAGGCTGATTAACAAGATGACGCTGAGGTATGTGCAGCCCTTTAGAGACACCAGCTCACATTCACACCCTGATTTCAGAAACAATGGGAACATCGCACCTGCCTTACAGCACACAGGAGCAGGTGAAAGGTTTTATAATTATTATAAAAACACAAGGTTAGTCTTCTGTCACACACAGTACTATAATACTAAAATAATGAAATAGTTCATAAAATGTCAACAAACACACAAATGAAAATGTATTAAATTTGACTGAAAAAAGAACATATTGATAGATAAATTAACACAAATGATCATAGTACATTGGCAGCACATGTAAGCCTAAATATATTTGTGAGGCAAAGTTTATTCTTGTATTGGAAATGTAAACATTGTCATTCTTAAATAAAATCTACATTTTAAGTGATTGTCACAGTTGAAATTCAAGAGTGCCATGTACTCTTACTTGATCCATTTTTAAATTTAGATGCAAACAGGTACACACTCACGCAGACACACACACGTGCACACATACACGTACACACACACACGTGCACACACACACAGGCACACAAGCACGTACACACACGCGCGAACACATACACGTACACACACACATGCACATACACACGTACACCCGCAGAGTCTAAGATTAGCAGAGAGATGTGATGTGCCACAGACCAGCCTCTCTGCTGTGACATCACAGTGACAGGGGAGGAGATTCCGGGGTTAACTCCGCCCCTTTTAGCTGGGTGTTCCGCTGCTCTGTGCGACTCTGAGCGGCCTGCTCAGGTATGTTCTGCCGCGCTGGTTATCTCAGGTGTGATGGTATCACCGCGGGACTCTCTCTCCCAAACCGCACGTCCCCAGGGCAGGGGGCCGGGGCCATGCAGGGGACACGGCCTGTCACATGACCGGGCGTGAAATGGGCGTGTCAGTTACAGGACTATGCCATCATCTCGATCTCCAGAAGGCATTCATACGGGCCAGCTGTTCTCCTTATTACCAAACCTCTGACTGAAACCCTGGAGGACTGCAGTGCCCTGGACTGGAGTTAAACCTGCAGCCACTGCAGCCCTGCAGGACGTTGACACCCCTACCTCAGCACCTAAACGTTGGGAGTTTCCCTGAGCACTTATAATAAACCAGCCTTTTCAAAGTGACGCAAACCAATAATGTCCTGCCGTCCGGCTGGTGATGCAGTCTAATGCCTAGATAACTGGGCTTTTAACTCACAGGTTGTGGCCACTTATTCTGATTTGCATCAGTGAATGTAGAAAATTAGTCCTGTGCTATGTTTTGGGTAGTGTAGTTTTTGGCGCTGTAGTTCTGGAGGAGGTGGTCATGTGATGTGCTTTTTGGGTAGTTTAGTTTTGGGTGGTGTAGTTCTGGAGCAGGGGGTCCTGTGCTGTGTGTTTTGGGTGGTGTAGTTCTGGAGCAGGGGATCCTGTGCTGTGTGTTTTGGGCGGTGTAGTTCTGGAGCAGGGGGTCCTGTGCTGTGTGTTTTGGGTGGTGTAGTTCTGGAGAAGGAGATCCTGTGCTATGTTTTGGGTAATGTAGTTTTGGGTGGTGCAGTTGTAGAGGAGGCAGTAATAACCATGTGATAAACTAAAATCAGTATTAACCTGTCCTGCTGCAAGCTTTATCAGTCCCAGTCTGGACCCCCCCCCCCCCCCCCCCCCCCCTCTGCCAGAGGTTACTGGAATCACCACAACAGAATTACTAGTGCCTACCAATCAGCTTCCTAATACTACTGCATTCCCCATTTCCTCTGGGCCCTACTACAGCATTAAACTTTATGACTCAAGTCCCCACGACAACATGGGGGGGGGGGGCATTGAGTGTTTTTATTTGGAATGAAGAAAAACACACAGTTCATTGTTCCAGCAGATCAGAGCACAAACAGACCTTTAAATGCAGGACCGAATGCAAGCGATGACAGCCTATCAGATTCTTTCTTCCCCCAGGAATCATTCTCCCTGCATGACTTCATTTCCAGGAAACCCTTGTGCCCCCCCCTCCCCAACCCCACCCCCACAGGACCCCCAAACCAGCACAGGCCCCCCCCAAACCCCCACAGGATCCCCAAAACCCCACAGGAGCCCCAAACCCCCACAGGAGCCCCAAAACCCCACAGGACCCCCAAAACTCCACAGGACCCCAAAAACCCCACAGGACCCCCAAAACCCCACAGGACCCCCAAAACCCCACAGGACCCCCAAAACCCCACAGGACCCCCAAACCTCCACAGGACCCCCAAACCTCCACAGGAGCCCCAAACACCCAAATAAATAAATAGATCTCATAAATAAACACGACTGCCGAGAATTACTGTCCCAAAGGTGCTGAAACCCAGAGTGGAAAGTCCCCAAGCACCCCGCCACACTTCCCAGAAAATTCAACAACAAAAAAGCACCTTAACATGTTTACATTCAGCGTTTCGATTATCGTAACAGAGGCTTAGAACAGGGAACTGACTCAGTTAGTGATCTAGATCTGGTGTGATTGTCTGTGTGTGTGTGTGTGTGTGTGTCTGTGTGTGTGTGTGTGTGTGTGTCTGTGTGTGTGTGTGTGTCTGTGTGTCTGTGTGTGTCTGTGTGTGTCTGTGTGTGTCTGTGTGTGTGTGTGTGTGTGTGTGTGTGTCTGTGTGTGTGTGTGTGTCTGTGTGTGTGTGTGTGTGTGTGTGTGTGTGTGTGTGTGTGTGTGTGTGTGTGTGTGTCTGTGTGTGTGTGTGTGTGTGTGTGTGTGTGTGTATGTGTGTGTGTGTGTCTGTGTGTATGTGTGTGTGTGTGTGTGTGTGTGTGTGTATGTGTCTGTGTGTATGTGTGTGTGTGTGTGTGTGTGTGTGTGTATGTGTGTGTGTGTGTGTGTGTGTGTGTGTGCGCGTGTTGGGGGAGCAGGGGCATGTGTCAGCATGTGACATCCCCACTCTGAGAATATTGAAGGTGAGCCAGGAGTCCCCCAGGTAAAGAATATTCACAGCTGTACACACCTGCACACACCTACACACACCTGGACACACCTGTACCTGCCCTGCCAATTCGGCCTAAAGGCTGAAACTGCACAGAGAGGCTCAGTGTTTATGAGTTACTGAGTGCAGACCCCCGCCATGCAGGGCAAGTCCGGGGGGTCTGGTAATGGGCGGGGGGGGGGGGGGGGGGACTGTGTGTGTGTGTGTGTGTGGGGGGGGGGGAATCCAAATTAGACCATTATACAATCCAATGTCAACCAAGTACTTTTCGGAATGTGCTAACATTAGATACCTCTGTAACAGTTTGTAAAGGTGTGTTGTTGTTTTCATTTTTTGGGGGGGGGAGTATTGCAGGGCCGTGGGACAGTGGTACCCAAACCCCCGCCTCCCTGCCCCCCCCACTCTCCGTACCCCTTCTTTATCTCACTCCTTTTCCGTACGTCTGGATGGATGGAACGCTTTCAGTCTCTCTCTTCCTGTGCATGTGCCAGCACCCAGGCTCATAGACACAACACTGAGAGAGAGGGGGAGAGAGAGAGAGAGAGAGGGACAGAGAGAGAGAGAGAGGGAGAGAGGGAGAGAGGGACAGAGAGAGAGAGAGAGAGAGAGAGAGAGAGCTATAGCTCTTGTTTGTCTCCAAGGCCAGACTGGCTCGAGGAAACAGACCCATCCTGTTGTGGAGTCTGCCACAGGCGAGCTTTTGGGGGCAGTGGGGGGGGGGTGGGGTAGTGTCGAGTGGGCAGCAGTGGGGCAGCTGTGGGCCAAGCTCTTGAGAAGGGGGAGGGAGGGGGGGGGGGGGGCAGGGAGGTGTGTACTGCAGTACAGCCCTGAGGTACAGACCCAGCTCCTTAAGCACTATGCCGCGCTGCCTCTCTCTCTGAACTGCAGTTCCCACATTAATCACTGACTGCACCGGCCGGCAGAACAGGAAGGTACTGGGCCGTGCCTTCACCAGGCCAGGGGCGCGCGCGTTCGTTTGGGAGGTCGTTCACCCTTCCACAGGCCCGGGGGCTCACTGTGTCCCCACCCCAGGATTCTGTACAGGGCACTGTTTTTTTTGTTTTTTTTGTTTTTTGGTTGCATATGAAAACAGTGCACTGAGGCTTTAGAACACCCAAAACAAACAAACACCCCCAAGCAGCCGGGACCCTACCCAGGCTGGACCCTACCCAGCCAGGACCCTACCCAGCCAGGACCCTGCCCAGGCTGGAACCTGCCCAGCCAGGACCCTGCCCAGCCAGGACCCTACCCAGCCAGGAACCTACCCAGCCGGGACCCTGCCCAGCCAGGACCCTACCCAGCCAGGACCCTACCCAGCCAGGACCCTACCCAGCCAGGACCCTACCCAGGCTGGACCCTGCCCAGGCTGGACCCTACCCAGCCGGGACCCTGCCCAGCCGGGACCCTACCCAGCCGGGACCCTGCCCAGCCAGGACCCTGCCCAGGCTGGACCCTACCCAGGCTGGACCCTACCCAGGCTGGACCCTATCCAGCCGGGACCCTACCCAGCCGGGACCCTGCCCAGGCTGGACCCTACCCAGGCTGGACCCTACCCAGCCGGGACCCTACCCAGCCGGGACCCTGCCCAGGCTGGACCCTGCCCAGGCTGGACCCTACCCAGGCTGGACCCAGTCAGACAGAGCTTTCCCTCCTTCCACCCTGCAGAAACAGCGGTAAGAGCAGGATTCCCAACATTCCCGCTTCAGAAAAATCCGCTGGCACTGGAGCGTGAAGTGAGAATCATGTGACTGCTGACTGCTGTAACCCTGACCCCCCCCCCCCCGGGGCCTACCTGTGTGGTCTGCCTCAGTTCACCTGTAGGACGGCTCTACCTGGCCCCCACCAAGCTCACAGGGACCAGCCCCCCCCCCCTTCCTCGCAGGGACAGATGTCTATCAGCCCCCCAGGCCTGAATGGGAAATTAAGATGCTATCGGCTGCTGCAGAACAGGAGGGCTGGCTGTTTACAGAGCGAGGAGGCACGTTTACCCTAAAACCCCCCCAACCCCCCACCCCCCCCCCCTGCCGTCCCGTCCCGCGCCATCTTACCACAGGTCTACCGCTCCATCAGATTGTACGTGTCACAGAGAACATGGACCCCTGTCACTCAACCGGCCCAAACCCCCCCCCACTGCCCTCCCCAAGAAAAACTACTGTATCTTGCACAGACAAGTTACCTCTGAATCTCTGGAGAGTTTTAACTCTGATAACAGGAAAAACTTTAATTCTCTTTTTTTCTGTATAGCTTTCATTTTGTTTGTCAGACAGTTTGTTATGTGCTTGACCCTAGTGCTAGTTGTCAGTTTTGGTTTGACCTTATTGGATCGGCTTGGCAAGTTTTAATTTTAGTTATTGGATGGTTTTGGTTTTGGTTTGGGGCAGGTTTACTTTGGTTCGAGGGCAGGTACAGATTTTGTTCTTTTTCCATTTCCAGTCTAAACTGGTTGGTTCTGGCTCAAACCCTCTTTGGGGTCCCTTGGGTTCGGTTCAGCTGATGGGGGGGGGCCTGTTTTCAGGGCTCTTGCCTGAAGGAAGGTTAAAGGAGGCCTACAGCCAGCCAGGGTACCAGGGTCAGGCACACGCATACACACACACATATGCACACAAACACATAAACAAAGGCACACACACACACACACTCTCACACAAACACACATGCGCACACTCTCTCACACACACACACACACACACACAGTGAGGAACAATTGAAAGGAAGAGAGGAAGGAGATGGAGAAACAGCAGAAGCGGAGTGAGTTCTGTGATTAATCCTCACATAATGAGGCTCAGGCCTTGCGCTGATACCCTATCAGTTCCCTCACCCAGACAGCAGGCCTGCGTTTCCCCATGTTTTCGTCTCTCTGCCTTTCTATAGGTGTGAGGAATGTGTGCGGAATGTAAGAAAAGCTTCCTGTTTTTCTCTGGGGGTCGGAGACGGCCTCGGCTGCCAAACACAGCGTGGTGTCGCAGGATGAGTGCAGCTTGCGTAAGTGAGACCGAGTTTTAGCACAGCCAACTCCCGCGGCTAACGCTAACGGCTCCGGCCTGCGGACCCGCTACTGTCCCGTCCGGCGACTCAACACCTCCACCCTAATTCACCCTTCACCCTAACCCTAACCCTAACCTCTTCACCTTAGTCATATCACCACCTTACCCAAACCGCTTCACCCTAACCTCTTCACCTTAGTCATATCACCACCTTACCCAAACCGCTTCACCCTAACCTCTTCACCTTAGTCACATCACCACCTTACCCAAACCGCTTCACCCTAACAACGTCACCACCTCACCCTAACCACTTCACCCTAACAACGTCACCACCTCACCCTAACCACTTCACCCTAACAACATCACCACCTCACCCTAACCACTTCACCCTAACAACATCACCACCTCACCCTAACCACTTCACCATAACAACATCACCACCTCACCCTAACCACTTCACCCTAACAACATCACCACCTCACCCTAACCACCTCACCCTAACAACATCACCACCTCACCCTAACCACTTCACCCTAACAACATCACCACCTCATCCTAACCACTTCACCATAACAACATCACCACTTTACCCAAACCTCACCCTAACCACTTCATCCTAACAACATCACCG
Organism: Anguilla anguilla; assembly: GCF_013347855.1. Lineage (NCBI taxonomy): Eukaryota > Metazoa > Chordata > Actinopteri > Anguilliformes > Anguillidae > Anguilla > Anguilla anguilla. The sequence continues at coordinate 956,334 of NC_049201.1, forward strand.
CTTCACCCTAACAACATCAAAGAGGGTTTCCATTTAAACTCTGCAGTTCGTTGGTCAGATAATGCACAGAGTGAACTGCAGAGATGGGAACTCAAACTGATCTCTGTGTGGTTTGTAGTTATTTCCCCAATTGAAAAAACATTTACTTGAAAAATGAAAACAACATGTAGTGGACAGAATCCATAAATTAATGAATCAATAAATGGTAACAAATAGCTGTGTAGATGCGAGTCTGAGTGTGTACTGTGTACCTGTGTGTTTTGTATCGCACACCTGTTGGCTAATATTTACACCGAGAGCTCACTAGCAAGTTCTTGACTGCCATGAAAAATTAATGTCCGTTAGCACAATAGCACTCCGAGTTTGCGAGCTAAATCTGATAACTGGCCAATAAACAAACGTAGATGGCAACACATTAGCACGAAGTTAATGCACAAATTAAATACACTGAATTCCAACCGGGTGTTAGTGACTTACCTCACGCCAGTCCGCTCTTCCGATCGCCGTGCTTAATGTGACCTACTGCGGTTAGAGCGAGCATCACCAGCCTCCCTCCGTTTACGCTTAGTAACGGTACCTATTAAACTAATGAATCGCAATCGCCTATTTATGCTCGTGATCCAGTACTGTGTACAACGCGCAAAAGAAGTGTTCCCCCCTCTGCTGTAAAACCTACCAGCAGGACAACTACTCTTTATATGTTCGATGGTAAATGTGATCTATTCGTGCTGGATAACTGGATTAAAGCGCCAATTGCAACACACAACAACAGGAAAAATGATCGAACGCCATCCAGGTTAACCCTGCAAACTCGTTGCTGTTGACCCCGTGCTGCTTTCACGAACAGGAAGTGATCTTTCACGGATTTTAATTTGTCCACTTCAAAAGATAAATTGTCGCTATTCTATGACAAGAAATATATTTCTGCGGTTCTATAAAATCATTATGGGAATATTTTTAATGAAATATATGCAATCACAGCGTTAGGATTTTGCTGATGATGCACTGAATACTGAGATAGCAGGACGACGTGTTTCTGGTAGGACTGTGAGTTGCATTAATGTGATTCCTGGGGTAATAATTCAAATTTAGTTTTTAATTAAATAAAGTCACAGCTTCTGTCTCGTGGGACCTGTGCCCCCAGCCAGGCAGTGCCCCCCCTCCCATACCGACCCCCCCCCCCTCCATACCCCTGATTCCAGATTCCAGGCCGCAGGTACAGCAGTCTTAAGTAAACAAGAAGAGGATGATGGAGAGACAAAATAACACAGTGTACCCACTCTAATCTAGCTCAGACTCCAAAACCAACAGAACAAAGGAACACATATATACACCCCCCCCTTCCCCCATACCTGTACCTCACCTGAGGGTGTGATGTGTGCAGAACAGACGTTATTTCACATAAAGCTTTAAAGCGGTACGCTCGTCTCGCTCTGGGTACGGAAATTCAGACGTTCTGTTTGGGCTGTGAGGGGGGTAAATATGGGGCTGGGGGGGGTAAATATGGGCTGTGAGGGGGGTAAATTTGGGGCTGGGGGGTAAGGGGGGTAAATTTGGGGCTGGGGGGTAAGGGGGGTAAATATGGGGCTGTGAGGGGGGTAAATATGGGGCTGTGAGGGGGGTAAATTTGGGGCTGGGGGGTAAGGGGGGTAAATATGGGGTTGTGAGGGGGGTAAATATGGGGCTGGGGGGTAGATATCGCCGTCTCTAAATTTAGTCCTAGACTGGATGGAGATGGAAAACTGAAAACTGGGACTGGCTGTTGGACGAAAGGAGTTGTGAGAGCTTCGCCTGCCAGGCCGCCATAATTCTGCATTCATTCTGTCTATTTCTCATAAATCTTTCTGGCATGAAATCTTGCATTTTTCAAAAAGAATTTATGGTGTAACTAAACTGCCTATAAATGAAATATGCAGTGGGATCTTAACCTCAGTGATCCGCGCTCAGCGCTAAGCAGTGACTGTCACGTGAGTCCTGTCTGGTTGCTATGTGCAGTGCCTGGTTGCTATGTGCAGTGCCTGGTTGCTATGTGCAGTGATCAGTCTGTTATTCCAGTGACAGACAGAACGGCTCCAGTGATCAGTCTTTTATTCCAGTGACAGACAGAACGGCTCCAGTGATCAGTCTGTTATTCCAGTGACAAACAGAACGGCTCCAGTGATCAGTCTGTTATTCCAGTGACAGACAGAACGGCTCCAGTGATCAGTCTGTTATTCCAGTGACAGACAGAACAGCTCCAGTGATCAGTCTGTTATTCCAGTGACAGACAGAACGGCTCCAGTGATCAGTCTGTTATTCCAGTGACAGACAGAACGGCTCCAGTGATCAGTCTGTTATTCCAGTGACAGACAGAACGGCTCCAGTGATCAGTCTGTTATTCCAGTGACAAACAGAACTCTCCCGCTGTAATGTCCTCTCTGTTTGTCAACAGCTGCTTCAGGGTTACTCAAGGTCGTGCCCTAGGTCTCAAGGTCATGCCGTACGGCTCGCTGTGATTGGCCTTCCTCCGCAGAGCCCGCAATCCTTCCAGGGTTTGCATCTGTACGCCTGGGCACAGGACTCAGCGGGAACGCGCTGCATGTCACTCTAAACAGCGGGACGTGGGAAAAACCGCATTGTGTTGTTTTCCCCCATTGTTTGCGTGACTGTGGTCCTCTGGCCGGTGTGAAGGCTCACCTGTGAGGCGTCTGGGATTATCGCTCACAGGAAACGCTTTCTCCGGCTCTGACGTCAGTCCGCTCAACGCACAGCTGGCCCCAGCGGTAAACAGCCCACCAATAGGAAACAGCGATTCCGTTTGCGCTAGTGTCTCGGCAGAGGTGGCTTCTCTTGGAAAGAGAGTGTGTAGTGCACGCCATGTGATGCAACCTGGATTTTATTAATATTTTTAAAGCAAAGGGCGTAACATGTCTCAGATATGCAGAATTATGCAGGTTATTGAAGAATGAGTGTAGAATCTGAGGAATGTGGGATTATGGGGCATATTCTCATCGGAATGTGAGATAGCAGATAGCAGGTCCCGGTCTGAGAACAAGGAGGTCAGATCCGCGCTGCACGTGCTCCAGCCTTTCAAAAAGCTGCCAAAACTTGACACCATTCCTGCAGACCCTGAAGATGTCCAGTGAACAATGTTACTAACCGTGACGCACATTGCGTTCTGATTGTTGGCAAAAACAGCAGTTTTCTTTTATAATTGCCAGTAATTCTGCAGTAATTTGCGTCTAAAGGAGTGACATATTTCAGATAAAGTATTTCACCCAGCTCTGATATGCACAGAATCCCGGAAACAAGTATCATTATAACAGCGCTGGAAGGCCTTTGCTGCATTGCTGTACTGCTACAGCTACTCTGTGAGATGATGACATCACTCCTTATTACAGAGGTCCGCGTGCTGTACTGTGAATAAACGTTTCTTTAGAGTTACGGTGCGTTGTCATGGGGACGCTTTGCAAAGGTGTACTACTGTCCAATAGACAAATTGATCATTTGAAAGTTTATTGTTCTAATTGAGATGTGTTTCTCTAAATTAATTCACTGAAGGTAAAATATGACGGTGTGTTGAAGTACATGAACTGTTCAGACTCTGCATGTGTTTATGCTGTTGCACAAATAAGCAAGACATTGATTCATGATGCAACCTTTCATAAATTTTTATTCATTCAATAAAATAACATTATTTTATATATAAACAGGCCAAGTACAAATGCCCTGTATAAATTAAATAAATAATGGGAAGGACTTCTTCAGCACTGAGATCAGGAAATGGCACACGGTTTGCATTCAGGTCAAGGTTGACACAGGTTGTGTTTTCAGGTGATGTTCTTGATTTATAGGATAAGCCTTCTTTCCATTGATAACAGAAAAGTTTAAATAAACAACAGACTAGCCTTTCCACACACAGACAGATTTGGAAAAAAGATTAAATAAATGACTGCAGCATAAATACACTGACAGACTCTGAGGTCCCATTGAAAATCATAAACAGCAAAAAAATAAAATAAAACTTCATTTCATGTGAAAGCATATATCACACAAACACACACATGCACACATACACACACACACACATATACACAAACACACACACACACTCAACACACAAAGAACATTCCACAAGTGAGCGGTGGGTGTTCTTAACAGCAGCCGAAGCCCCAAGGCCAGTGTGTCTGCTTCTCTCTGCAGTAATTAGAGCGTTGCTTTTCCATGTGTCTGAACAATTAAAAAAAGGAAAGAAGAAAAAACCAACTGAACAATTAAAGTCTGTTGGCACGGCGTGCGGCATTGAAAGGGCTGTTGCCGTTCGGGACAATGAAAAGCAACTCACGGAACGTTTCTATGGACACAAAGGGCGCGGCCCGGTTTCGGTGCCGAGGGAGATATCAGCCAGCAGGGCGGAGCCGGGAACGTCGAGGAAAACATATCTCACAATCGCCACGGTGACCGGGGTCACGGGGCTCAGCTCCACGGGGTGAGGCCTGCTGGAATCCAGCGTCTCCCAGGTGCGGTACACCTGACAGGTTAATTAGGTGCTGTAATTGGTGCATTCTTTTGGGATTCCACTGCTGAATTGGCTTTTCGAAAGGCAGTCGTGCCGTTGTAAAAGTTAACAGGTGTGATGACTGCACCTGGTCTCCACCGGCACCACCAGCTGAGCGGGGGGGGGGGGGGGGGGGGGTGGGGGGGGTCAGGTGCAGGTGTGTGACGCCTCATTAAACGCAGCCCAAGGCCCCCTGCAGCTCAAAGAACGCCAACCACACTGCGTCAGACTAACCCTAACCCTAACCCTAACCCTAACCAGACTGCGTCAGACTAACCCTAACCCTAACCCCAACCCTAACCCCAACCACACTGCGTCAGACTAACCCTAACCCTAACCCCAACCCTAACCCCAACCACACTGCGTCAGACTAACCCTAACCCTAACCCCAACCCTAACCCCAACCACACTGCGTCAGACTAACCCTAACCCTAACCCTAACCCTAACCCTAACCCCAACCACACTGCGTCAGACTGACACTCCCAGCAGATTACTCAGTCTCTCGGTTCTCTGATTCACCGGCAGTTTGGGTGAAAACAGAGCTGAGCAGAACACCAGTGACACAGCACTGAGATATGACTACTGTAAGCAAAGTGCTCATTTATGAAATAAATAAACCTGATATGTTTTGCTCTCTTCTGGGTAAGATATCCCAGTCTCTGAGGAATAAAATATCAAAGTGATGTTATTAATTAGCCTTTTTTCCTAATGTCATCAGTGATCTGCTTCGGCAAGGCTGCAGTTAGCGGCGTAGCGCAGGCTAAAGGGCGCCATTTTGGCTCCAGGAAGCAGTAACGCTTCAGCATCACGCTTCTTCCGCGAGCTTCATCGCCTCCAGGGAGGGGAGCCTTTTTGCTGCCCCTCTTTTGAGTTAAACGCTCACTCTGGGTGGCGTAACCACCCCCACCCTCCCACCCCCCATTTTCCATGAGTGTGGGGCGCACGCACGGACAGTCTGGTCCAGTCCCACAGAAGGATCTGGAAGCTCTGCCTCTCAGTCATGTTCTCCAGACGGAAATGGCAGGATGGGAACCCGTTTTGGACTTTTGGTGTTGGGTCAGTGGTGGGACCCCCCAGTAATAGTCACAGATCCGGTCTCTTGATGGCCAGTGAGTGTGGGGGGGGTGAAGCTGGGGGGGCGAGTGGCGGAGGTGAGGGCCCCCCCCTCCTGTACAGTCCGGTCTCCCCGGTTCTTGGTTTGCTCGGTTGGCCCGGTCGGGCTCCGGGGGGGTCTGCCCCCCCCCCTTTGTTCAGGTGCTCACGCACAGCTGACGGCGTCCCCCCTCCAGCCCTCTATCTGTTCCGCGGCCCGTGGGTCCAGGACCGCCTCTTCCGGGGGGGCACGCCCAGCTCGACCACCAGCTGGTTGGCTCGGACCACGGACCTGTGAGAAACGGGGGGGGGGTTAGGAAATGCAGGGTAACTGTAACCCTAACCCTGACCCTCAGTGTGATCTCTCAGACTGTCACTCAGTCTGGTTCTCCTGCTATTAAACCCGCTGCTCCCTTGCATTTCCACTCAAAAACGCTGATGTCATTGTTACCACGGTTACTGTGTTTACCGTGGCCGTGGCGCTACGAGCTAACGCTAACTCACCGGAGGGATGCCAGCAGGTCAGAGGTCTTCCCGTTCGGGGGGCGCTGGGACGGGGGCGAGGGGTTCACCAGCACCAGGGCGGAATTCTGGGAGCTGCAGTCACCACGGAAACAAGCAGGATGAGAGTCAGACCCGGAAGTGAATGCACTTTATTTACACAGGAAGAGATGGTTGGGCGGTCGGGCCAGTGGTCAAGGGGGTAGAGTAACGGATAGGGCTCTATGGGTTACATGGGTTCTGAACACTTGGGGGGGGGGGGGGGGGTACCTGCCCAGCTGACTCACCTGTTGTGGCAGAAGGAGCTGCAGGTGAGGTCATCAGCACTGGCACAAGCACAACGACCAGTAGAGCGGCGCCGGCGAGAGAGGGGACTGCCCAGCCCATATACGGTCATCTTACTGAGGGGGAGAGGGAGGGAGAGAAGCAGTATTAGCATTTTTGGGAAGATGCACCCACCCAACATCAGATCATTCTATCCTGGACAAAGAGAGTTTGAGCTGGCTGGATATGAGATGGAGAAACTCAACACAGGTTGAGTCAGTGCACAGGTGAGGCTCACCTGGGCGTGTTCACCCAGATGATGTCCAGGTGACAGAAGTAGTGGCACTCTGAGTCCTGCTGGTTGTTGCAGGAGCAGCGTTTGGATCGAACGCGGTGCTGCCCAGCGTTGCCATGGCGAAGGGCGGAGACAGCACTGAGCTCCGCCTGTCCTGACAACGGGAGACCAGACCCTGGGAGAGAGAGAGAGAGAGAGGGAGAGAGAGGGAGAGGATGAGGATGATTGTTGTGTGTACTGAGGTAAATATCCTCTGCATTATTGAGGGGAAGCAGAGCTCTGTACCCAGAGACCCGACACACAGATCACAGGCCCTCTCAGTTTGCCCTCACGATGTCTCACTCCAACGGGATGAGGTAGCGCATCGCATCCCAGGATGCTGTTATAACCCTACAGTGCTACTGTTATAACCCTCCTGTACTACTGTTATAACCCTCCTGTACTACTGTTATAATCTCACTCTACTGCTGTTATAACCCTACTGTACTACTGTTATAACCCTCCTGTACTACTGTTAAAATCTCACTCTACTGCTGTTATAACCCTACTGTACTACTGTTATAATCTCACTCTACTGCTGTCATAACCCTACAGTGCTACTGTTATAACCCTCCTGTACTACTGTTATAACCACACTCTACTGCTGTTATAACCCTACTGTACTACTGTTATAACCCTCCTGTACTACTGTTATAATCTCACTATACTGCTGTTATAACCCTACTGTACTACTGTTATAACCCTACTTAACTACTGTTATAACCCTACTTAATTACTGTTATAACCCTACTGTACTACTGTTAAAACCCTACTATACTGCTGCTTTAACCACACTCTGCTGCTGTTATAACCATACTCTGCTGCTGTTATAATGCTACTCTGAACCTGCTCCTGTTAAAGCTTTTCTCTGCTGCTGTAGCACAGACAGACAGTGCCCTGCTAGATGGAATCACACTCAGAGTTCCCCACGTTATCGGTCATTATGATAAACTGCAGTCCGCTAACTGAGTCACACACCCGCCACTCTGCCCCTGTGCATGCTCTGGGTTGGCCAGCAGTCACAGGCTTGTGCCAGAGTCGGGCACACGGGCACCAGCCGGACTGTCTGTTTACATGCCACCATTTCACTTTCATTTCCACTGCAGCACATGGATCCCTGTTCAAACACCGTGTCTCTGCTCTAAGCATTTTACCCAAACATTACCGCTGCTCACAGTATCGCATGCCTCTGCAGAACTAAATATATTTTTGAATGAAGATAAATTATAGTATGCTTAAGACATTTATTTCACACACACATTTGTAAAATGTGCAATCCGTTCCTTAAAATTCACTTAGAATGCAGCTTTTGTTTTACGAGGTCCAGAGAGCACATCTAGAATGTTGTTATGCATGAATAAGAGCAAAGGCATGGCAGGTAAAAACACACACATGCACATTTTAAATGCTGCAGCATTCCTGCATGCGTTCCCACAGAGAGAGGAGCTGGTTAGAAAGAGAGGAGATGGTTTCTCTGGAGGAAAGAGAGGAGCTGGTTAGAAAGAGAGGAGCTGGTTGGAAAGAGAGGAGCTGGTTGGAAAGAGAGGAGCTGGTTTCGTGGTGAAAGAGAGGAGCTGGTTTCGTGGTGAAAGAGAGGAGCTGGTTGGAAAGAGAGGAACTGGTTGGAAAGAGAGGAACTGGTTGGAAAGAGAGGAGCTGGTTTCGTGGTGAAAGAGAGGAGCTGGTTTCGTGGTGTCAGGGTGCAGTTGAGAGCTCAGGTGCAGGTGGAAGTCAGGATGAACGCTCAGGTGAGGTGCAGGTGAGGTCTCTTACCTTCCCGCAGACAGACACAGAGTGTGACGGAGAGACCCAGCAGTGTGTGGAGAGGCAGAGCCATTGTGGGGTTTTCTCAGGTGCAGTAAAGTTATTCCAAAGGGCACGGGTTGGGTGTGTAGGTCCCTGCTGGCTGCTGCTCCTGTGGGCAAGGCTGACAGGTGTGTGTCTGCTGCTCCAGTGTCTGGCTGCTCAGCTTATATGGCTCTCCTTTGTGCTGTCAGGGAGGCCACACCCCCGGTGCCCGTGAGGACACGCCCCCCTCCCCTGTCCGGGCTGTTCTTTCTCTGTTACACAACCACAGTCCCCCGCGTAACGGGCTGCACATTCCAAGAATCTCACTTCCTCCTGTGGGTCACTAGGGCAGAGAAAGAGAGAGAGAGCGAGAGAGAGGGAAGGAGGGGGAGAGGAAAAGAGAATGAGAGGATGGTTCATGTTATCACCTCAGCCCCCATTGTGAGTGTGAGCAGAGAGCGGAACAGGCGGAAGAGCTCGGAATGTCTGATGGAACGTCTCTCTTGGTGATGGACGGGGGAAGGGGGGGGGGGCGGGGGCGGAGGATCATAATGTTATCGGAGCTGGGGCGGTGTTTGCAGGAAGATAGTGGAATGTGAAATGATTCCGCTTTGCATGCAGTCTGATAGGCTGTGTGGAGCAGTGAGATTAGTGTTCTACGACAGGTAGAGTCTGTCACAGAACATGCTAATGGTCTTTACAGAACGTTTTCACAGAGCATGCTCACAGAGGGTCTTTACTGAGCGTGTGCACAGAGGGTCTTTACTGAGCGTGCTCACAGAGGGTCTTTACAGAGCGTGTGCACAGAGGGTCTTTACAGAGCGTGCTCACAGAGGGTCTTTACTGAGCGTGTGTACAGAGGGTCTTTACAGAGCGTGTGCACAGAGGGTCTTTACAGAGCGTGCTCACAGAGGGTCTTTACTGAGCGTGTGCACAGAGGGTCTTTACAGAGCGTGCTCACAGAGGGTCTTTACTGAGCGTGCTCACAGAGGGTCTTTACTGAGCATGCTCACAGAGGGTCTTTACAGAGCGTGCTCACAGAGGGTCTTTACTGAGCATGCTCACAGAGCGTGCTCACAGAGGGTCTTTACTGAGCATGCTCACAGAGCGTGCTCACAGAGGGTCTTTACTGAGCGTGTGCACAGAGGGTCTTTACAGAGCGTGCTCACAGAGGGTCTTTACAGAGCGTGCTCACAGAGGGTCTTTACTGAGCGTGCTCACAGAGGGTCTTTACTGAGCGTGCTCACAGAGGGTCTTTACTGAGCATGCTCACAGAGGGTCTTTACAGAGCGTGCTCACAGAGGGTCTTTACTGAGCATGCTCACAGAGCGTGCTCACAGAGGGTCTTTACTGAGCATGCTCACAGAGGGTCTTTACAGAGCGTGTGCACAGAGGGTCTTTACTGAGCGTGCTCACAGAGGGTCTTTACTGAGCGTGCTCACAGAGGGTCTTTACTGAGCGTGTGCACAGAACGTGTTAACAGAGCGTGTGCACAGAACATGCTCGGGGCAGATGAGGGAATTATTATTATTGACGGTATTTTACTCTTTTTGCTTTTGGTCCAGCTGAGAGCAGAACCCAGCCATCCATTAGTGATCTGTTCCACCTGTCCGCTTAGCTCAGGATTACAGAGGGATTGTGCAGGATAAAGCAAGAATGTACAAATTCTGCAAGGCTAGGATTATACAGACCTCTCGCACCGCCCTTCCTTCCTTAGCATAAACTCACCTTACATAGCTCTGCAAAAAGCTGGACAAAATGTTTATAGATAAAAAAAAAGCTCATCCAGAGCCATTAACTGTACATATAGAATGTTTCTCCTGTGTATTAAATAGTGAGCCACAGAAACAGTTCTATTATTTAAAAAATAATGTATACTGTACACTTTCCAAAAGTTAGGGGTGCGTATGCAATGAATATGGCACAGTAAACATTCTGGAGAAACAGGACTCCATCAGAGGCAGTTATGAGAGGCAGACCTCTTGTCTCTATGGTCCCTAACAGGAGCATAATCGCTGGTGTTATGATTAATTTCCCCTCTGGAGATCAATAAAGTGCCATTTAATATTTTATCTCCTTTCAGCAGAAGCATTTTACTTGTGATTGAGGTCATGTTTACTCAGAGACGATCTTAATGGGTTGTGATCCTATCATATTAATTAAGCCGAAATTATTAATTAATGCAGGCCTATGCATGTTTGAATGTGTTGGAAACATGTACTTTATTTATGCTTGTTAACTGTTGACAACAAAAGCTTTTGCTTCCCAGTGAAGATCCTTTCCGTGCATTGGTTGTTTTGTAAGGGGGCTGTTGTCCTCGCTGATTTTGAAGAGACTGAAGAGGAGACCGCACTTTGCAAACACGTTCACATATTTGCGCTGAGACAGATTTCTTTATCAGCTGCTCGTAGTGAGAAGCAGGGGATCGCTTCAGGAAGTGGAGCTGGGGGGTGAGACTGTTTGCCAGACAATGGAGGGTTATGCAAGATTCTCACACATAACCCCCCTGTAACGTCTTCCTGATGCTCCTGCAGCACTGCCCTGGACGGTGCTCACACAAGGCCTGGGTCAAATCGCTTTAAATACTTTTACTCTTTTAAAACCCACCATTAACATTTCTGCAGTCTTTTTTTAACAGACGGGAATGGGTTATCTATTTTTACCAATGTTCAGAACATGGTTCTTCCTGCATGCGATTGCATTTTTAAAAAAAACATTTTTTTGGTTGATATCATGTTTTGTTGAAAATTCTCAGGGAACTGCAGAAATGTTTACCGATTTCACAGACACAGAAAAGTCACTCCTTGTTCTTTGAGGATGGGATGGGATGGGGGGGTTTGCTAAATTACCCCCCGCCTCAGGAACGGCCTCACACGCTCCTCCGTTGGGACAGGGGAGATCGAAAACATCCGCACGCCGTGTCCCCACAGACACGTAAAACCCCCCCACAGCGGCAGGTCAGCTGTGATTGGCTGGGGCTCAGCGTGGGTTAGCTGTGATTGGCTGGGGCTCAGCGTGGGTTAGCTGTGATTGGCTGGGGCTCAGTGTGGGTTAGCTGTGATTGGCTGGGGCTCAGCGTGGGTTTGATCAGGAGCCAGATCAGCACAGAGAGCATCACAAATGGGAGGGAAATCAGGGGGTCATGGGGGAGCTGATCAGGAAATGCCGCGTGCTGATGTACGGAAATGATGGACAAATGTCAGCCCATCGACCCGGCCGTGTTTGCATCGTCCCAGATCAGATCTGTCCCGAAACACGCCTGAGGCCTGGGGGGGGGGGGGGGGGCATGCTGTTGTTTTAAAATGGGGGGAGGTTCTGTTTTGGTTCTGGTGGCGTGTTCGGACCAGGACTGTCTGTGCAGTAGACTTGGCAGCCTCCGCATACCTCACCTTTCTCATCTTTATAAGAGCAGCAGCAGCTGCTGCTTTCTCTGTGACAGAGAAACACGGTGTATTCATCCTGACCTCGGGCTCCGGGCATCGCTGCAAACTCCGTCTGCGCAAGTCGCACCCTAACCCCCTAACCCTAACCCTAACCCTCACCCCCTAACCCTAACCCTAACCCTAACCCCCTAAGCCTAATCCCAACCCCCTAACCCTAACCCTAACCCTCACCCCCTAACCCTAACCCTAACCCCCTAACCCTAACCCCAACCCTGACCCTAACCCTAACCCTAACCCCCTAACCCTAACCCCAACCCTGACCCTAACCCTAACCCTAACCCTAACCCTAACCCCAACCCCCTAACCCTAACCCTAACCCCATTCTGAACTCCTTAGACAGCATGAGCTGAACGAGGCTGAACTTCATCCAAATGAAAAAAACAAAACAAGACTGCATTTCAATCAAAGGAAGAAAAATAAGGCTTGATGATTAAAGGAGGAGGAAAGACCTGTTTTGGAAGGTTTGGGCAGAGCAGGCCTGGAAAAGTCGTGGTGATGTCATCACCCTCCAGACAATGGCGTTTCAGCCAGTGTTTATGCCCTTAATAACCCCCCCAATAATGAGGCGAGTATCTGTGCGCCAGAGCAGGCGCGGGGAACGCACCCCCCACCCCCGCCCCCCCCCCCCCCCCCCCCCACCCCCCCCCTAACCCTAACCCTAACCCTAACCAAGCCCCACCGTTTAGTCATGGATGCCCCAGTTTCGCAGGGGGCGAACCCATCCCATAAAACCATGAAAAATCTGGCTCTTTCTGTTAATGGATGTGCTGCCAGATATATGACCCCCCCCCCACCAAATGAAAAATGAAATAGTTGAAATATTTGGTTCCAGTTTTAGGGTTTGCAGGTTTTGGGCTGATAAGGGGCCCCCCTCAGGGCAGTAGAAACCCCTGAGCAGGGGGGGGGGGGGGGTTGTATTTGTAAGAGGCAGGACATGGGGTGGTATGGGGGGGGGGGGAGTGACAGAGTGAAGTCTGTCCCGGATTTGTTGCGCTAGGATATGGAAGCTCAGGAATTTCCTTTGTCGCCAGGAACGCGTTAATCACTCACAGTCTGGAAGCACGACAAATTCCTCTGTGTACACACACACACACACACACACACACACTCATGTACACACGCATATACACACACACACTCATGTACACACACACATACACACACACACACGCACTCATGTACACACACACATACACAAACACATGCACGCGCACACACACACACACATACACACACACTCATGTACACACACACATACACACACACACACTCATGTACACACACACACACTCACACACACACTCATGTACATACACACATACACACACACACACGCACTCATGTACACACACACACACTCACACACACACACACTCATGTATACACACACACACAAACACACACTCATGTACACACACACACACTCACACACACACACACTCATGTACACACACACACACACAAACACATGCACGCGCACACACACACACACACATACACACACACTCACACACACACACACTCATGTACACACACACATACACACACGCACTCATGTACACACACACACACTCACACACACACACACTCATGTACACACACACACACACACACAGCGGATTAATTTAAGCAGGAAGATTGACTGAATTGAGATCGATGTCTTTACCTGGGTTAATCCTTGTAAGGGTTTCCCTTTGGGGGGGCCCTGGGACTAGGTGAGCAGGACTCTCACAAAAGCACCACCTGTGATGTGGCAGTTTTCTATTGGTCTCTGCAGAAAAAATGACCCTAGATAAAAGAAAAGATGAATCATAGATAAGACAACATGGAAAACGACAAACAGGAACACTTAGTGCTACGGCTGTCAGGTGCAGGACAGGTGCTGGAGCAGCAGGGACGTCTGTTGGAACTGCCACCTGTGCCTCTCCACCCAGGACTGAACTGTGGGAGAGGAATCTGATTGGATTGATCTGATGTGTGGAGTTTGATGGGCACCTGTCCACCTGTGAGAGATTCACGGTGTGGGAGGCCCTGTAGTGTCAAAGCCCGCTGAGCAATTTACACCTCCTCCCCAAACCTGAAGCCCCGTCCCACTAATGTGTATTTTTCTTTAATTATGCTCCATGCCCTCCAGAGGGGGGTGGGGGGGCTCTGGATATTTAGGCAGGCCCTGGGGGGGGGGGGACAGAAATAGACGCAGCTCAGCGCAGATGTTTGGCTTCGCGGCTGGAATGCATGACTGATGCAGTTTTCTGTCCCTCCCCGAGGAAGAGGCCAGAGGAGAGCCGGGGGGGGGTGGGGGGGGGGGGCGGCGGGGGGGGGGCGTCTCTCTCGTGCTTATAAAACACCCCCTGCTCAGCACACTCAAGCTCTATTTTTAACAACTTCACCATTTATTCAATCTGCCCTCCAGAGAGTAATGGCATTTTCTATTTTGTTTGCAAATAATTCTCTGTATTGCATTTTATCATCCCACCCAGGGGGGTCATGTTTATGTGGGTGGACACTGCACGACTACAGCGGGAGAGCTGTACAGTGGGTGGGGGATGGAAGGGGGGGGGGGTCTCACAATTTTGGTACCTCACCCAAAATAAGTCCCTGGTGACCCAGTTGAAGATCTCTGCAGGAAGCTGGTATTAGTGTCTGTGGAATATCAGGCATGCTTTTTGCATGGCACAGCGAGGGCATGGAGGTCCTCTACCGTCGCTGTGGCAACAAGGGGACACAGGCATGACGTCATTGGAATCTGGAAAATTTTTAGAACACTTGGACTTATCAACAGGAAACACAACGGACCTCATTCACAAAACATGCGTACGGTCACATTTGATTGTAAACTGCGTGTAAGAATGTTTTCAAGAACATTTTGGCATTCATCATTCTTTACTTATCAGTATTTGTTCATGGCTGTTTCCTTGTGCGAATCACAGGAACAGGATTGTGCATAAAATTTACAAACAGCTAGAATTCATCATCGCATGCACCTGGGATGTGCACAAAAACAAAGGTCTTCAAATGTGTCATGAATCTCTTTTTTTTTTTCATAGGAACATTTTAAAGAACAAAAGAAAAAATGATTTAAGAAAAGTTTTGTGAATGAGGCCCAATGTTCTTTCTGGGAAATGTGTGTGTATGCAGATTCCTCCGGGTTGAGTGTGTGTGTGATTGTGTGTGTGTGCAGTGTGTATGTGTGTGTGTGTGTGATTGTGTGTGTGTGCAGTGTGTGTGTGTGTGTGTGCAGATTCCTCTGGGTTGAGTGTGTGTGTGATTGTGTGTGTATGCAGTGTGTGTGTGTGTCTGTATGTGTATGTGTGTGTGTGTGTGTGTGCAGTGTGTGTGTGTGTGATTGTATGTGTGTGTGTGTGTGTGTGTATGCAGTGTGTGTGTGTGTGTATGTGTGTGTGTGTGTGCAGTGTGTGTGTGTGTGTGTGCAGTGTGTATGTGTGTGTGTGTGTGATTCCTCTGGGTTGAGTGTGTGTGTGATTCCTCTGGGTTGAGTGTGTGTGTGTGTGTGTGTGTGTGTGTGTGTGTGTGTGTGAGTGTGTGCTGCTGATACAGGCAGGAATGTAAACAGGCCATTTGGGACGTCCAGACAGGCGTCCCTGCCGGAGCCACAACAACAGCGAAGAAGGGAACGCTCCCCCCCCCCCCCCCCCCCCCCGCGCGCTTATCGGGCCGCTATCCACCAGCACAGCTAGCGCAGCGCTCCACAGCGGGCCCGGACAGCCGGACATGACTCAAGCAGCAGACATTTCAGGAATGGGTGACAGATCCCTCTCCTCCCTCTGATTCTGCAAAATGGGGTGAGGGGGTATCGTTTATGCTTTATGATTCTTGGTAATTACCATGGTGATGAGCAGGAAGTTTGGGTAATTTGGGAGAGGGAAAAAATGTGTTGTCGCTCACCTGGAATCAGGATTGCACCAGAGTAGAATAATGTGCCATTATCAGGTTTATCATTTTTAATAGTCCTCACAATTCAAAGGCACCGGCCACCCCCAGCATGAGTCTTATCGTCTTATTGTTTACTCACCATCTACGTCACAGCTCTCAATCTGAATGTTATGAGCGTCTGTTTATAGCTTTTCTGGAAACACACAGTATTACATACCTCTAAATAACTGTGGAAAGTTGATAAAAGAAAGATAGTTGTGCTTCTTTTATATATAGTAGTTTGTTTGTGGGGACAGTGTATCATGTCCCCATTATTTACACTATATAAGTGAAAGTGTAAGTGTTCTTTTTAACTGGTTAATATCCAACTTTAGGTTCTGGGAAAAAAACCTAAACTACTGAAACCAATATAATAAGGCATTTTAGTACTGAAACAACATACTCCAGAATGTTCACTTTTATATATGAACTATGTATTTTATATCGGTACGGTTTCCTGTGTAGAAGGTGAAAAGCGGTACACTGTCGTGTGTAGGAGGTGAAAAGGGGTACACTGTCGTGTGTAGGAGGTGAAAAGGGGTACACTGCCCAGTGTAGGAGGTGAAAAGGGGTACACTGCCGTGTGTAGGAGGTGAAAAGGGGTACACTGCCCAGTGTAGGAGGTGAAAAGGGGTACACTGTCGTGTGTAGGAGGTGAAAAGGGGTACACTGCCCAGTGTAGGAGGTGAAAAGGGGTACACTGCCCAGTGTAGGAGGTGAAAAGGGGTACACTGCCCAGTGTAGGAGGTGAAAAGGGGTACACTGCCCAGTGTAGGAGGTGAAAAGGGGTACACTAATGTATGAAAATTCCCTTTGAGGACCCTGGAAAGAACCTGGAAGAGACCAGTAGTACCAGTACCACAGGTTTCACTGAAACCAGGGTGCCTCTTGAGTTTTTTATTCAAACAGATACGAGAATAATCCACCCTTCACAAGTGAGTCACCGTGGGGAAAAAACAACAGAAACTCAGCAGTGCTGGATGAATCCCTGAGTAAAAGAAAAACATTTTTGTTTTATTTTGTCAGCAGTTCAATGCAGAAAATCCATGGAAATAAGAAGGGCTTGGTTCATCCAGAACATTTCTGAACAATGCTGTATGCGCTGGTTCACGTGAAAAAAGAAGCGTATGTGTGAACGACACACATTGGATGTTATAAAGCTGCTGTGAGCTGCTATGAGCAGTTATGAGTTGCTATGAGCTGTTATGAAGCTGTTATGAGCTGTTATGAAGCTGTTATGAGCTGTTATGAAGAGGAAGCAGACATGTCTGAACGTTGTGGAAAAGCAGTTGTGTAAAGCTCTTCACTCTAAGAGGTGCTTGTGTGGAGAGTTCAGACAGTTACAGCAGCTTTAGACAAACAGAACCGGCGCTGGTTCTGCGGTACCAGGGAAAGGTTTTTGCCCGTACGGAATGATCCGGATGCTCGACTGTTCCCTCCGGAAAGCAGAGAGCACATAACCAGCACACCATCCCTGCTCCTGAGGACCATAAATAAACAGCATCTCAGAAACGTATGACTCTCCGCGCTGTGACATAACTGAAACATCAGCGCAGGATAAACGCCCAGCTACAGAACCAAGAGGAAGCCTGTTTGCTGGAGAGTGGTTCTGGATCAGAACCTGATTTCTGCAGATTTCACACAGTCTGGACTGAGAGCAGGGCATCACGTTAAGACAAGACGCAGGAAAATACAAACAGATCTGAAATCGAAATGTGAGCCTCCCTTAGACATGCTTTTTATTTGCCTTTTATTTGGCATCTAATGAAACTGTTAATAACATACAGAAAAACTGTTTTTTAAAATCAAGTATGATTAAATGTTCATTTAATGGCAATTAAGACGACTGTGCAAAAAAGGGAAAATATTGTAAAGACAAAAGAGAAAACTGAAAAAAGGAATGTGTGTTTTTTTAAATCCTTTTTTCAGATACTGGGTGCAGTTGGAAATGAATCACAAAGCGCGAGAGCCAACTATGAACCACACACTGAGAATAAAAGACTGAGACCGTGCTGCATTATAGCTCAACACTGACACCTGGTGGCAGAGCAATGAAAGACAAGCCTCATAGGCATGATGAGTAATGTGTGCTGAGGAGGCTCAGCGTGGCCTTGACTCTGAACACAGAGAGCCAGTACGAAGGAGCACAGGAACAGGCACTTTCAGAAAGAGGTCATCTGTGACCAACAGGCATGGAATGTGTGGTGGGGGTGGGGGGGGGGGTGCATTCTGTGCAGGGGGTAGGCAAGAATGCCCCCTGGGCAGTAATCTGACTGGGTTCTGACTGCAGGACAAAGACACTGACACCCAAGAACCCCAGAAACCCTGAACATCTGAAACCTTGAACCCCTGTACCCTAAAACCTCAGGACTGCTGAACCCCTGAAACCTTGAACCCCTGTACCCTAAAACCTCAGGACTGCTGAACCCCTGAACACCAGAAACTCTGGTCCACTGAACATTTTAACCTCTGAATCAATGAACACATGGACCCCTTGAACCCATCATATAGCCCCTGAACTTCAGAATATCTAACGCCCTGAAAGTATGAATCCCTGAAACTATAAACCCATGAACCCTTAAACATCTAAACCCCTGAACCCCAGAACCCCAGCCTTACCCTGTCCTCAGTGTGTAAGAGTTTCACACTGTGTACACACACTGCACACATTAAGAGTCACACTTTCACTGACACTGGGCCTCTGTGCAGCCTTGTTCATGTGTAATTACAACTTGAGTACAGCTTATTACTTAGTAATTGCATGGGAAGGACAGGGTAGTGTAATGGGTAAGAAAGTGCTCAATACCCACACAACAGCACCCCCTGCTGGCCATACATACACAGTGCAGAAAATACATGCTAGTCTAACACACAAAAGTATCTGGACACCCCTTGGTCCGGGCTATTTTTCATGCTTTGGGCTAGGCCCCTTGTCTAGCTTGGTTTGGGATGTCCCTGCATGTGATGTCCCTGAATAAAGCTCAGCAATGGCGCCACCTAGTGCAGGACAGCGGGATAAACCAGCCCAAATAGCAGCCGCTCAGCAATGGGACAGGCTAGACACAAAGAAGATGAAGAGAAATAAAGAATTAAATTAAATGGCAGAAGGACATGCGGCACAATGGATCTCAGAGCTCACAATGGAAAGTTAGGTGTGAGTATGCGCTGAGAATGCGTCTTTATGAACAGCATATCTCTAAGTGTAACGATGCAGCAGTCAAACAGTGAGTGGCCCTTCATTAGTGTAATGTTGCAATACCCATATTGGCCACAGTGGGGCAGTCTCATGGACACGCTGTCGCCACCGTCTGCCTCCCTGGGGAAACCTCTCCCACTGTTCCTCAAACCGTCTTCAGCCGCGATCAAAGCCGTCGTGGCCTACGGCAGACGCAGGTAGAGCGGGTCACCAGCAGAGGGAGCCGGTGTCTGGAGCATGACAGGCCAGTGCCCAGAAATCTAGATTCAGAAAAAAAGAAAGAGAGAGAGAGATAAATTACAAAATGACCAGTGCAAGGTCTCCACTAAAACTGGAAAAAGTGGCATACTAAAAATGGATTCATTTATTGTAATCCCTTCAAGTGAGACTACCTCAAAAAAATCCTTCCAAGTGGAGATCAGCCAATCAGACTGATTTTGGGAGAGCTTGGCCCCCCCCTCCAGTAGGACAATTTCTGCCAAATGTACCTTCTGGCTGCATGTATTTCTGAGTTTGTGTGCAGGCTGCTGAAAGCTGGACATATTTTTTTAAATATATAAGTTCCCCTAGAACCGCGAAAGAACGTGAGATTCACACAAAGTTTCAGCAAAGAACGGTGCAGGTTTTTATTGGTTTAGAAACTAGAAACTTGCTCTGTTTCAAATATGCAGGGCAATCAACTGTTGAACCCAACCCCCATAACTGCCCCCCCACCCCTTTGGTGACCCCCACCCAAACCCAGTACCTAAGAACTTTATCAAAAAGAAGACCCACAGGTAGTCGACATGGATAATCACTGCATGTTTTAGAAAATCAAAGTAAAAAATAAAAACAACGTAAAAGAAGCATTTTTTTATCATTAAATGTAGCAATAAATACAGACCATATACTTCTTTCTTCTGTACACGCACATAAGATCTACATATTTATTATATAAAAAATATGACTTCAGTGCATTTCCGTGCAAATCGCCCGGCTCCTTCCTCTCCTCCTCATCCTCGCTTTACCCGCTGCTTTCTTACCCTGACTTTAAAATGGCCGTAAACTGAAAGTCCAGCCTTCGCTCGCACCTTCCAGCTCAGCTCCAAAACAAAACAAAAAACATATTCAAAAAAAATTCACAGCCTTTTTAACTTTTTTTCTATACTTCTAGCAACATACTTCCGACAGAAAAGGCACAGTCAACTACACTGTAAGGAATACTGGACAAAACAAATTGGGAATTATTGTTTTTCAGTACGGATTTTGGTCATTTACAAATATATCTATAATCATCATACATGTATATTCCAATAGATACGAAGATCAAGAGCAAGATAAATAACAGTAGATAAGGGACAGATATATTATTGTCAAAAAGGTGCATCTTATTCCAATTCTATATATATATATATATATATATTGCAAGAGCGAAGAAAACAAACATGTAAGTAAACAATAGTGTTGGAAATAGTATAAAAACGGAACCATACAAAACATCGAGAACGAAGAGAGCAATAATAACAAAAAGCGTCAGTGACTCTGTCGTGCAGAATCGGGGGCGGAGACTATTAAGCACTTCCTGTTTTGCTGTCTTTGTGTTTCCGCGCAGCGGCCACGCCCCTTCCTTCGGCTCCTCCCCCAGCATGTTCAGAGCCCCGCCTCCTGCCCCGCCCCCCAGGGGGTCCTTCCCTATCAGACAGCGGTCTAGTCCTGTGTGTGGGAGGAGCCTGCTGGCTGGGGGCGGGGCCAGAGCTGCCAGTCGTCTCCGAGGCCGAAGTGCCGGACGAACAGGAAGTGCCAGAGCTGCCATATTGCTTAATGCCCGTGCCTGGGGGGTCCTCCCCCCACGTCTGGGAAACCTGTTTTTTTGGGGGGGCGCGGTACCTTCCCACACTGAGTCCTGATTGGCTGGTTCCCGCTTCTTCCTCCTGTACCCTGTAGTCCTGGAGAGTGCCCCGCCCACTAGGCCCTGGAGACACGCCCCCTTTCTTTTCGAGGGGGCGGGAGGTGGCCTCGGTCCAGAGGGTGGTGGTGGGGGTGGGGGCGGGGCTGTGGGCGGGTTTGGGGAGGGGCCATGGCTGCACCATCTGGATGCC
>NC_049201.1:983191-990691 GCF_013347855.1 Anguilla anguilla
GAAGATCCACCCCAGCAGGAACCTGAAGCGTATTCATTCAGTCATTCATTCATTCATTCATTCATTCATTCATTCATTCTGAATCCGCTCGCTTCTCTGAATCAGCCAGCCCTGCCCCCCCCCCCCCCCCACACCCCAACCCTCCTCAGCCCACTCAGCTCCCACAGACAGCTGTGTCACACTGTACTCTGAGTCACCCTGCCAGCGCTTCCAAATCACCTTTATCACCCCCCCCCCCCCCCCCCACACATTCTCCCCCGGCTCCCTCAGGGTCTGAGCTCAGGGTTTAACTGTTTCGAGAAAAGGCGAGACGCGAAGCTTTAGAGTCAACACTGAAACCCGTCTACACCTCCGTCTCTCTCTATCTCTCTCTCTCTGTCCCTCTCTATCTCTCTCTCTTGGTCTCTGTCTCCCTCTCTCTTTCTCTCCACACTTCTATCTCTCAACCCCTCCACCTCTTTATTTACCAGGTACTGTTTCTTCTCAGTGCTGTTTCACTTGAGCAGAATTCATCCTCTGAATTAGTCGTGGGATTTTAAAAATAATAACTCTCATTACAATTCCTTCATTTTTCAAACTATAATGAAGGTAAATCAGTAGTAGGTTACAAATATATAAAACAATACATTTGAATTAACAACCATCTGAAATAAAAACCCAGTCTTCATTCCATAAAAATGATCAATTATTCATAATCACACACTGCATCCACACACACACACACACACACACACACATCAGCTACGTCCTGCCCCCCGCCCGCCAAAAAATAGCCCCACCCAGAGAAAAAAAAGAGAGGCAGAGAGACAGAGAGACAAGGAGATAGAGAATGTGCTTTTCCCTGGTGATTTCCGTGTGCGTGTGTGTGTGTGTGCGTCTGTGTGTGCGTGTGCGCACGTGCGAGTGTGTGTGTCAGTGTGTATACGTATGTGTGTGTATGTGAGCATGTGTGTGCGTGTGTGTGTGTGAGGGAGAGTGTGTGTGTGTGTGTGTGTGAGTGTGGGTGTGTGTGCATGTGCCTATGTGTGTGTGTGTGTGTGGGTACCTGCAGCTAGATGACTCTCTCTCTCTCTTGCTCTGAGTTGGAGTGATATTGAAAATGAGCTCTATATTTGGGCAATGACATCATGGACCAGCCCCATATTTGGGCAATGACATCATGGGAAGTTGCTAGAGGTTAGGGCTGTGGTTGAACAGCTGAGGGGTGTGTCTGTGTACATGGGCGAGTGGGTGTGTGTTCGTGTGTGTGTGTGTTTGAGTGTGTGTGTGTTTGTGTGTGTGTGTTTGTGTTAATGTGTGTATGTGTGTTAGTGTGTGAGTGTGTATGTGTGTGTGTGTTAGTGTGTGTGTGTGTGTTAGTGTGTGAGTGTGTGTGTGTGTGTGTTTGAGTGTGTGTGTGTGTGTGTGTGTGTATGTGTGTTAGTGTGTTAATGTGTGTGTGTGTGTGTGTGTGTGTGTGTGTGTTTGAGTGTGTGTGTGTGTATGTGTGTTAGTGTGTTAATGTGTGAGTGTGTGTGTATGTGTGTTAGTGTGTTAATGTGTGTGTGTGTGTGTGTGTGTGTGTGTATGTGTGTTAGTGTGTTAATGTGTGAGTGTGTGTGTATGTGTGTGTGTGTTAGTGTGTGTGTGTGTGTGTATGTGTGTGTGTGTTAGTGTGTGAGTGTATGTATGTTAGTGTGTGTGCGTGTGTGTATGTGTGTGTGTGTTAGTGTGTGAGTGTATGTATGTTAGTGTGTGTGCATAGTTTCTAGGTTGCTTCCTGTTGGCGGGCGTGGCCTGGCGGTTTGAGGCAGCGGGGATTCCCGGGAATGTCTCATTCCTCACAGGGTCAAAGGTCACAAATCAAACATGTGCTGACAGACCAACAACCTGAGTACCCTAACCCTAACCCTAACCCTAACCCTAACCCACAACCTGAGTACATACTGAGAGCTGAGAGAGAGAGAGAGGGAGGGAGAGAGGGAGGGAGAGGGAGAGGGAGAGAGAGAGAGAGAGGGAGGGAGAGGGAGAGAGAGAGAGAGAGAGAGAGAGGGAGGGAGGGAGAGGGAGAAAGGGGGAGAGAGAGAGAGAGACAGAGCGGGAAAGGGAGAGAGAGAGGGAGGGAGAGGGAGAGAGAGGGAGAGAGAGAGAGGGAGAGGGAGAGGGAGAGAGAGAGGGAGGGGGAGAGAGGAAGAGAGGGAGAGAGAGAGAGGGAGAGGGAGAGGGAGAGAGAGAGGGAGGGGGAGAGAGGAAGAGAGGGAGAGAGGGAGAGACAGAGGGAGAGGGACAGAGAGGGAGAGAGGGAGAGAGGGAGAGAGAGGAAGAGAGGGAGAGAGGGAGAGAGAAAGGGCTCTTTCTCTCTGTTGCATTGCCAACAATGCAAAGGCAACCAAATTGAAACGGAAAAACACTTCCTAATGGAATGCACAAAATTTGACCAAATTCGCCAAAAATTCTACCAAAAAATAATCCAGAAATGTCCCCAATTCAAGGATATACCCAATGACGATAGATTACCCTACCTATTAGGAGAAGAAAAAGGCTGCTGCATATTAGCAGCACAATTTGTGTTCTCTTGCCATACTCTGAGGGACAATGTGTGACCACCTCACGCACACATTTACACACAGCATACACACGTACAAGCAGACACATAATATTCACTCATGCACACAACACACAGATAGTCAGACACACACACACACACACCTAACATCACTTACTGATATTTTTGTATATATTTTTTATTTTTATTTTTATTTTTTTATTTTATTTTAATATAACGGATTAACTGTATATAGTTGTATGTTCTAACCACTGCTTTGGCAACACAAGTGCCTATATTTGTCATGCCAATAAAGCACTTTGAAATTGAAATTGAAATTGAGAGAAAGGGAGAGCGAGAGAGAGGGAGAGGGACAGAGAGGGAGAGAGGGAGAGAGAGGAAGAGCGAGAGAGAGCGAGAGAGAGGGAGAAGGAGAGAGAGGAAGAGGGAGGGAGGGAGGGAGGGAGCCCCCAGACCCTGCAGCAGCTACTCAGCTCCATGACAGAGGGACCAGCGACCGTGATAGTGGCTGCTTAATGCCGTTACCATGGTGACATCACCCTAAATCCATCCTTTGTCAGTCAGCCCATTCATGTATCTGCTCAGCTTTGGGCCTCTGCCAAGTGAAAAAGCAACGCTGTTCTTTAACAAAAATCTCCATTTCTCATATTTCTACTTTTTCCGGCCTTTGATCTCCTCCGCCACGTTCTCACTCTTTCTCCCCTCGTCTGACATCCTTCCGTTCCATTTTCATCTTTTCTTTATCCACGTTCCTTCCATTTCTTATTTTTCCCCTCTAACACCCAGTCATTTAACCCTTTTTCTGTCTCTCTCTCTCCTTCTCCCCTCACCCCCCCAGCCCCCCGCCTCCCCCAGCCT
The DNA here is from genome assembly GCF_013347855.1 of Anguilla anguilla. Taxonomy (NCBI): domain Eukaryota; kingdom Metazoa; phylum Chordata; class Actinopteri; order Anguilliformes; family Anguillidae; genus Anguilla; species Anguilla anguilla. The sequence continues at coordinate 986,595 of NC_049201.1, forward strand.
CCCCATGCCCTGCTCCCCTCACCCCCCCAGCCCCCCGCCTCCCCCAGCCTCCCCATGCCCTGCTCCCCCCCCCGCCGGTCAGCAGGCTGTGAATGGCTGTGCTGTGGCTGATAACCTTCAGGCCTCATTGTGTTGGCTAGCTGCAGCAGCAGTGTCCGTATTGTGCGCAGCTCAATGTGATCTTTGTAATCAGCAGAGCCCAGCGCCGGCGTGGGGGGGGGCGTGGGGGGGGGGGGCGGTGAAGCCTGGAGCAAGCCGGACACCGCCCACCCCGCGCCCGACACTGTGCCCCCTTGTGTGGGGATTTCTCTCCCCCCCCCCTTTGTCTTTTGTTTTGGGTGTAGCAGGCTGGAGAAGGCCGGGGAACAGAAGCTCTTTTGAGCATGCCCAGAGCCAGGCTGCTCCCTACACTCTCCTTTCTGTTTATTTATTGTGTTTGGCGGAATTTCTTCAGGCCAAAACCCCCCCCCCCCCCCCACCCCCCCACCCCACCCGAAAACGCATGTCTGTGTAAAAAAAAAACTACAGAAGAACACGGACATGTGGAAGAGCTCAGCAGAGTCGGCTCGGTCAGCAGAAGCGTTCGGCTCCCAGAGGCCTGTGCGGCGGCTGCTGTCCACAGACCCGGCATGGGAACGCGTTTCCCCAACATGCATCAGTGATTCAGACTGGGGTGGGGGGGGGGGGGGGGGTTGGGACATGGGGCAACCTACTGGCATGAAGGAGAACTGGGGGGTTCTGTCATTTCTGGCAACCAGCACCCCCTGCTAAGACTAACCCCTCTGAAAGCTTCACCCCCCAGCCTAGGGTTCCCCATCTTTACAGCACCTGCCCTTAGTACCGGAGCAAACACAGGAAAACTCACCATCACCATCATCATCATCATCCCCAGAACTCCCAGCATTTCATTCTACTCACTCCGGCTCACTGCAGCCACTGCCAGTCAGAGCAAACACACCAGCCCCATCTCACACACACACACACACTCACACACACACACACACACTCACACACACACACACACACTCACACACACACACACACACACACACACACACTCACACACACACACTCACACTCACACACACTCACACACACACACACACACACACACTCACACACACACACACACACACACACACTCACACACACACACACTCACACACACACACACACACTCACACACACACTCACACACACGCACACACACACACACACGCACACACACACACGCTCACAGGTGTCTGTGAAGGTCTTACCTGGAACGGGAGTCTTCACAGCACACCTCTCTTCAGCGGCAGCACTGAAGGGTGTGGATTCAGTCTTAGTTACACCTGCAGAGTGAGGCAGACACACACACACACACACACACACACACACACCTTTAGTGTCCATAATGTTCCCCTGGCCCAAACCCCACCCCTCCACCACCACCACAGGACAAAGCTTCACACAACAAATCTCTTCACACACAGCATTCACACACAGCATTCACACTATGCTTCACACACAGCATTCACACACAGCATTCACACACAGCATTCACACTATGCTTCACACACAGCATTCACACACAGCATTCACACACAGCATTCACACACAGCATTCACACACAGCATTCACATTATGCTTCACATGTCAAGACCTCAGCGGAAATATTTGGGAAAAAAACGAGTGTTCCCTTTGCTTTTAAAATATTTTTTTAAATTTTACACACACAGGTTTCCTGTTTCTCAGTTTCAGGATGGCAGTCATTTCCTGTTTCCACTCCCAGTTCTCCAGGAGCCGAATGGGCAAAACGGGCATATCACACAGCCAACGTTCCACACCAAACAGGACCGCCAGAAACCCCAACATTCGCTGAAGGATTTCTTATTCGCAGCGTGTTACAAAAGAAACAAGACTGTCTCTATCCAGCCTGACTCGGGCAATGAGCATCACCAAATAAACAGTAGGGGTGCATGATGGGACAGCAGAAGTGCCCCCGGGGGGTGCTGTGTGCGCTCCGGGCTCAGGATGTGTCCCTCAGTGAGGAGATTAACCCGGTGGCCACAGGACGTTCCACCCTCTGGTGCCACATGGAGGTCCAAACTCATAATGCCACTTTCAAAATGACGGGGGGGGGGGGGGGGGGGGGGGTGAGGGGAGGGCGTGTCACCTTCAGTCGAACTTCATGGTCAAAAAAGAATAATAAAATGAAGTGAAGAAACAATATTTAGGGTCTATTATGAACACCAAGAGCCAAAATGGCGGCTGTACTGAAAACCCAGAGTAAAGAGACACTGATATGCGTGTGGTATTACTTCGCTAACTTCTACCTCACGCCCCCAAAATCGGTTTGTAGTTCACCGAGCGAATCCCTTTAATGGGTTTAAAACCACAATCAAAACCAAATTACCTGAATTTATGAATATTAAATATTTTCACTTAATTCTTAAAAGATATCACCGGTAATTTTCATTTTTTCAGCATCAGCAACGTATCCTCTGAAAATATCAAAACCTAAAATGTTTCTGTCCAACTCTCAGCACTTGTTAACATTCTGCTAGATATGCACTGATATGCACACAGATTAAAAAACACACACATGCAGAGAAAGAAACTAACAGAGAAACTCATAGAAACAGAAACATACACACACTGATAAACACATACACACACACACACACACACACACACACATACACACACACACACACACACACACACACACACACACACACACACATACACACACACACACATAAACTCACTGAAGATTCTGTACAGGTCAACACTTCATCACAGGCTCTTCTTGCTTACCCTGGTGTTAAGTGTTGCAATAACATAAATACAAATGTATTTATAAAATGTGCTATATTAACTTCATTTAAATATATTTATATCTCCTGAACACAGAACATCAGTTCCCAAAATGATAGATTTGGCCCTGCAGGTATTTACAGAAAGACACAGACCCACAGACAGGCATGCAGACCAGAACCAGAACCAGAACCAGACACCATAAAGCAAAGCAGACAACAAGGAGGAAAGAAAACTTGGAACCGAAAGAGAAAATATTTGTTTGAGGATTTCAGGTTTCAAATAAAGGTGCAGATCTGGACTATTTTTGGACTGTTAGCTTAAATTAGAACTCCAATCTGTCTAATTTGAGAGTGCATGGTACCACCTCTAGGTACAACACACCCCCACATTCAGAGACACGTTTCTGACTGCAAACTATAAATTCCATAAATAACCCCACACCCCCCACGCCCTTCCCCCTTACCCACATGCCCCAAACCGCAATTTAAACTTCGCACCCACAGAGCCAAACATGGCCCCTAAAAAAACGCATGAATACACAAGCCATATCTTTATATACATTGGTCTTTACATATAATCCTACATTTAAAACCAGAGAAGGACAACACTATCCATAGGACTCTTACACCAGCTGTAAGGAGCCACACCCCATCCCTCCTGCAGTAACCAAGACAGCAATGACCAAACTCCAGAGTCCGTCAACCTGTCAGGGGTTTACCTCTGACCTCTCAGTGGGATGGATATTTGCAGTGAACAAAACACTACAGAGAAGGCAAGAAGAACAGAAATATGGAGGAGGCAACAGGAGGAAAGAGGGAATGAGAGAATGATAGGAAAAAGGAAGGGAGAGAGGGAGAGGGGGAAGAGAGAGAAAGAGATGTCTCGGAAAAGCAAAAAAAGGTGTGTGAAATAGACCTGCAGATCACATCACGGATCAGTTAGCAGATAGCATGACCACAAAAGGGATGAGTTAGCAGTTAGCACGACCACACCACCATACAAACACCCCTATCCACAGAACTATATACAAATCAATATACACACACCCCTATCCACAGCTCTATATACACACCAATATACACACACACACACACACACACACACTCACCTGCACGAAGAGATAAAACAGTCAGAGCAAAGGAGGAAGGAGTCAGCATAAAAGGAGAGACACAGCTGTGGGGGGGGGGTGAAAGTAAATGTTTTAAATTTAGAAAGAGGAAGTGCTCGTTTTAGAAAGTGCATTCTTTCTCTGCACCCACGCAGCTCACTTTTGCGAATGTGGGGGAGGAGGG